>NW_026780070.1:0-56051 GCF_030144855.1 Hypanus sabinus
CTGGAGCAGGAAAAAAAACTCAGCGTGTGTCGGGGTAATGACTTCTTCTCTATACGCTGCCTCGTTATTATTTGGGGTTCGGCCGATCAATGTAGTGCCGTCAGCAAATTTAATTAGCAGATTGGAACCCGCCACTGCAGCCCCACAGTGCTCTATGTACTGATTGCAAAGCTACGAAATTGCATGTGAATAGCCTCCCCTCCTCCAACTCCACTCTTTCTGCGTCACCAGCAGACTGGGACATTTCACATCTCGCTGCCTCCGCCAGGACATTAAACTGTGAACAACTGTGATCAGGGGCTGCTCTCTGGGGTACTCCAAACGCTACCTCCTTCCAGTGTGAAAACGACCCACTCATCCAGCCACACACTACCGGCAGTTTATCGATCTCCAACGAAAAAGCCTAATCACCTTCTCCCGATGTTCAATACCATTGCCGACTGAGTTTACCAGCGTCAAATGCCGGGAGGGACATAATAATCAGAAAGTCTCTAGTCACAGCCGTGTAAGTAAAATGTGATCGCAGTGTGTGTGTGGCGCATGCTCAGAACGCGAAGGAGACAGACAAACTGAGCCAAGTCACAGACTGATGAAGGGGAGGAATGATCCATTTTGACACAGAGAGGGAAGCAGAGAGTTTGATATTGTTCCTGATGCCGGAACTGTGGCCAGTTAGAAGATGAAATCTTGTTCCTCTAAATTGTTTAGTGATGTGACAGTGTTTTAATCAGAAGGCATCATGGAGACTAAAATTATTTCAGTTGAAATGTTGTCCGTCACCGACTGACTTACTTTGTAAATGTTTAGCAGTGTAGGAAGTCAAAGGATTTGTGTATGGGAATCACAAACACAACAGCTCGTTAGTTCCGCTGTATCTGTCAGTTCACCAGCGCTTGAATGCCGCCGATGCTTGGATGTGGAGGCGGAGATGCTGGAGAAGATAACGACCCACAAGCTACAAGGAGAGCTCGAACACATGTCCATGTCCGTGATCTGATTGGATACATTGCCATGACGTCGCTAGCAGTGTGACGTCATTCACTGGCTCTCATTTTGGAAGGGATTCAGTCGGCCATCGCAGATACACCAGCAGCTTCTCTCTGGGAAGTGGCCGTTCACTTGCTCCGTGTGTGGGAAGAGACTCATTCAGATAACCCACCTTGTGATGCTCCGGTGAGTTCACAATAAATAGAGGCCACATTTCTGTCCGGAGTGAGCAAAGTGTTTTACTCAATCATCCCAGCTGCGGCAACACCAGCAACTTCACATCAGGGAGGAAGTTCAAATCAGCTCCGTGTTAAATGTTTAACCATCACGGTGACTGAAGGCAGCTGCAGGTTCATGAGGGACTGTTACTGTCAGATTCTGCAGTTCTTGCGGCTGCTCATCGCACCCAGGGCTGAACCCTGGTCACTGAGCATTGGAGGAGTCTGTTCTGCTGATGTTAGCCTTAAACTAGACTGGTGTTTAATATTGTGGAGCTGTAATATATAAATCACCTCTGTATCAAATTCCGTGTCTCACTGGAGAGGCCACTCGGCCCATCTTGACCCTGCCCATGTTTCTGTTTCATATCAGTATATGAAAATCTATCCCTGCCGTTCCCCTCTTGCTCTCCCTGAGATGACAGGTTGCAACTAGTCACCTCTCTATGGGATAGGAAATTTGTTACGTACCCCGTAACTGGGTGTTTAAACAGAAGAGAAAGAAGAATCCGGTGGAGTCTGGTGGTACCAAACTAAAGGTGTTTATTAATAAAAATAAGCAAAACCATATCAATAATGCGAATATACATATAAAACAAGTTAGCAGTAATAAACCTAAAAGTGTAGGAATAATAACAAGCAATAATAAACAAGCTCTATTGATGTCTAGGGGTAAATGAATTGTCATGGAAAAGTACAAAATACAGTTCAGTTCATGAGTGCTGATGTAGTTATGGTTGTTGTATTGTAATCATGAGAGAGAGAGAGCGAGAGAGAGAGAGAGAGAGAGAGAGAGAGAGAGAGGGGGGGGGGAGAGAGAGAGAGAGACTGCTCAGAGATGGTGTTAAGGTTTCTCTGCAAGCTTGTTTCCACATTTACAAGGACACTGTCAGCTTCTGTGTTCTTACAGAGAGAGAAGGGAGGAACTGTTTGATGGACAGCTGGGGCTCAGCACGGTGCGATAAGTAGGAGGTCCGCTGATAGACCTCCAGACACATGGTTTTGGACACTGAATCAGCTTTGTTGTGTCCACAGAAAAAGGTGGGTTTTGGAAGATCGATCCGGAGCATCGATCAGTGGCTCTCGCAGTGTGAAAAGGCTGTGACCGGTGGGGAGTTATTCGTGTGTCCATCCGTCGCCTGGGTTAATCACCACAGAAGAACGGTCCCGTTTGTAGTATCACAGTCGGTGACTTCCACAGGATTTCGGAGGACGACGTGACTATCGACGGCATCAGCTTACCTGAAGACTCAAACCTCTCCTCTCTCTCTCTCCATCACTGCTCGACTCAATCCCACGAACTGAACCGAACTTCACTCATCACCGTAAGACGGTATCCATTTACCCCGAGGCGTGAAGGAACTTGGCTTTCCTATTTCCACACACACACACACACACACACACACACACACACACACACACACACACACACACACACACACACACATATATAAAATGATTGATAACCTGTTTGATATATCTGCATTTATATTGCTGTAGTTACTAATAAATAGCATTAGTTTACTGCAATACCAGACGACACGGTGTTTTATATTTCTGCTGGTTCCTTGACCCGTCACGGGATACCTAACAGTATCTACTCCAAATATAAAAGATTAAATGAAATAAACAGAAGTTAACAGTGTTATGCGTATATATAGCTCCCAAACTATCAAGCTTGGGAAACAATGCTTAATGTCTCCAGATGGTAAAGTGGAAAAGTTCAGTAATCCACAGAATAAGTGAGTGAGAGGAGAGATTTGTAAATCCACACGAAGATGTAGAGAGAAGGCAATTATGAAGAATTCCACACACATTCCACGCTGGGTAAACGAAATAACAGTCGCCGAAGATTAGAAATATCACCAGGTGACAATCACAGGAAAATCGTCTTCAAGTGGTTACCACAGAACACCCCGATTCCAGGTAAGGGACAACAAAAGTGATACCACTGGATACTCCAGCAAATCCACACATATGGATGATACGAAGTGACAGTCACACATCCGTTGTGCACTGCGTGCCGATGATCAGATCAACCCAACCTTTTGGGCATGGATGAGTTTCAGCCTATAGCAGGCACACGCTGAAGTTCCAACAGCTTGTCTCCCTCTCCCGCTCCCTCTCCCTCAGGCTACCGCAGCTTGTGTCTGACGTCACAGCCCTCCTCACTCAGGCACTTAAAGCGACACTCACAGTAAACGAACCTGCGGTCTCGCAACACAATGCACCTCTAAAGTCTGACAGCAGACTAGCGAGTGAATCTTCGATGGTGCAGAGTCAGAAACAAAAGAGTTGCCAGCCTGAATCAGGGGCTCCAGAGAGAAATGGGGTCCAGAGGAGGAGGACGAATAAGACCAGCAGGATGTGGTTAAAAGTGAAAGATTAGAAGCATTTGGAAACTGGTTGATCGAAAAAAAGGGGGGGGGGGGTTAATTTCTGCAAAACACAGGTGGAAATCAACAGATCAGGCAGAAATTTTGGAGAGGAATAAATAGAAAACGTTTAGGCAGAGCCCCTTCCGCATGCCTAGCCTGTGTACTCCGCTGCTTAGTTGCTCTCTGAATTGTTTTGTGTGTATGCGTCTCTGTATTTCCAGCAACTGCAGAAACTCCTGTGTTTTATATCTGCATTTTACTTTGGCATTAGATACACGTTGATATTGAGTATATTGGTTATGGGAGCCGCTTTCTGCGTTAAAACAGCTGCAGATTTTTTCTATACCCAAGTTAAAAAAAAATGAGATATGGACATTGAACCGGTGCTTGCAGAAATCTTTAATGGCACCGTGATTACCCATAGGGCCATGCGTTAAGAATTTCGTCGGCGCTGAAGCGCTGATGAAATGCGCAGGCGTCAGGCTGAGGCCGCCCCTGAGTTTCACGCATGCGCGCAGTACACAGAAGCCTTTGAAAATGTCGGTTGCAGGTAAGAGTGATTCTCCGTGTTTTTATCTTAAACACCGATTTCGAGATAATTCCTCTGAATTTCGGACACCGTGACCAGCAACCCCGGGACAGTCCTGCCCTCTTCCCTCTCTCTCAGCCCCACGATCCGTACACGGGCCCCGGGGAGCTTCTGGCTGATGAGGGAATGGGAACCGATGGATCTCTCAGACAGAGCTGAGCTCCAGCTATCTAAATGCAAGGATTAGGAACTCGGAGAAAGGGAACAAAATCTTTTACATCAGCAATTGAGAAAATCGGCATTAGGACTCTTTTCCGTAGATGCTGCCTGGCCTGCTGAACTCCTCCAGTATTTTGTGTGTGTTGCTTCCTCTACCTCCTCTTGCTCTGGACTTTTCTACCGGTGAAAACATGTTTTGTCCCATTCTCTCTGGGTACTTAATGATATCAAACACCTTTGCCCTGGGCAACAAGTAGCTTTCACATCACAAATGTGCCAGACTCCAGTGAGACAGACTAGATGTTAAAATGAATACCTCTCTATATAAAATTCACTGTGCACGTCTTGTCACTGGGTAAAAAATGCACAGTGCAAGATATATCTGCACACTGGTTATTACAAATTAGAGGGGAGATTACTACAAATTAGAGGGGTATTGGAGGGAAGAGGGGAGACCTCCAGTGTCCCTGATGCCCTCACCTACAAGATGTGCAGCTTGTAACCCAGCACTTCAATGAGCTGCAACTTGAAATGGGTGAATTCCAGATCATCCAGCAGTTGGAGGGGTTGATAGCTATGACATGCAGAGAGGTGAGTTACTCCCAAGGTGCAGGACACAGGAAACTGGATGAGAATCAGGAAGGGGAATGAGGTTAAATAGGCATCACAGAGTACTCCAGTGGCCATCCCCCACAACAACAGGTGGAGCACTTTAGAAACTGTTGGGGGGGGGGGGGAATTACCTGGCAGAGGAAAGTCAAAGGGCTGATAGGGGATTTGTCAGTTAGAGGAACAGAACAAGAGGGGACGAATATCCTAGTGGTAAGGCTTGCTAGTGGTAGTGAGCAAGGGAGGGGGTTAAATAAAATGTGGTTAAAATAAGTTGTAGGGGGAATGGGAGCCAGAGTGACAGAACAGATAATGGAGAGGGTGAATTGAATTGACTTTATTAGATACATACTTTATAAACATGAGGAGTAGAAAGATTTACCTTACATCTCCATCTAAATGGGCAATGTGTAATTTATAGTGATTTATAATAGATAGTTTGTACATAGGACAGTCAATATAACATTGAAATATAGCATGAATTAATCAGTCTGATGGCCTGGTGGAAGATGATGTGCCAGAGCCTGTTGGTCCTTTTGCTGTGATACCATTTCCTGGATGATAGCAGCAGGAACAGTTTGTGGTTGTGGTGAATTGGGCCTGTTTGTCCCTGATATTCGTTGGGACCTTTTTACACACCTGTCTGTGTAAATGTACTGAATCGTGGAAAGTAGATTGAACAATGTATAATTTCCTTGTTTATATTTAGAGACATTTTTTGGTGTATAAAATGATGAGGGGTATTGAGCGTGTGAGTGGCCAGAGGAGTGTTTTTTCCCCAGGGTTGAAATGGTTAATGCCAAGTTTCCACACTCCCAAAGACCCTTTGTCCATCTCCTGAGTAAATAGAGATGGAAAAATATTTAAGATCTCCCCCATCTGCTTTGGTTCCACACGTGGATTGCCATTCCGGTCTTCCAGAGGACCAACTTTGTGCCTTGCAATCCTTTTGCTCTTAATCTATCACTAGAATCCCTGAGGATTATCCTTCACCTTTTCTGTGACGGCAACCTCATGCCATCTTTTAGCCATCCTGATTGATTTCTTATGTGTTCTCTTGCATTTCTTATACTCCATAAGAAACTGACTGCCTATCCCTGTTATGCAATTCCATTTTGTGCTTTACCAGGGTCTCAATATCTCTTGCAATCCGAGTTTCCCTACAGTTTCTATCTTTACCTTTTATTCTGACATACCCGCTTACTACTTTCAAAATTTCGCTTTGAAGGCCTCCCATTTATCAAGCACACCTTTGCCATAAAGCAGCCTGTCCCAATCCATAGTTGCCAGATCCTAGTGTTGATTCCAGGTGTTGATCCATGTCCTGAACACATCCACCTTTCCTACGCTGCTCCTTGTATTGAAATATACAGGGCTCAGCATATTCACTGCATCATGCTCAACTTTTTCATTCCTGACTTTGTCTGAGGCCTGAACAACATCTGTCTCCACAACCTCTCCAATACCCGTTCTGTTATTCAGGCTCCCATTCCCCCTGCAACTTTAGTTTAACCCTCCTTACCCCCACCTCCCAGCATGCAGATCTATCACCCCTTTGGCTTTCCTCTCCCAGATCAATAAAAAGGAGGTGCATACCAGGTACAGGCAGATAGGAACAAATGGGGTACTTATGAAATACAGGAAATTCAAGTGAATACTGATAAAATAAATAAAAGAAGGCATGATGTTGCCCCAGCAGACAAGGTGAAGGAGAATCCTCAGGGATTCTGCAGATATGTTGAGAGCAAAAAGATTGCAAGGGAAAAAAATTAATTCTCTGGAAGATCAGAATGGTAATCCATATGAAAGTATGGCATAGACTTGGGGAGATTTTTTTTTGCATCCGTATTTACTCAAGAGATGAACACCGAGTCTGTAGAAGTGAGGCAAAGCCGCATCAACTTCATGGACCCTGTACAGATTACAGAGGTGGAGGGGTTTGAGGCAAATTAGTGTGGATCAATCCCCAGGGCCTGACAAGTTGTTCACTTGGACCCTGCGGAGGACAAGTTCAGAAATTATTGGTGCCTTAGCACAGATATTTAAATCATCCTCAGTGACAGGTGAGGTACTGGAGGATTGGAGGACAGACAATGTTGTTCTGCTGTTCAAGAAAGGCTGTAAAATAAACTAGGAAATAATACGTTGGTGAGCTTGACATCAGAACTGGGAAATTTATTGGAATGTGTGTGCAGGAACCAGGTATATACTGTAAGTATCTGGATAGGTGTGGACTGATAAAGGATAGACAGCATGGCTATGTGCATGGCAGGTCATTTCTAACTAATCTTATAGAGTCTCTCGAGGAAGTTATCAGTGAAGTGGATGAAGGCAA
Source organism: Hypanus sabinus (assembly GCF_030144855.1). Classification (NCBI taxonomy): domain Eukaryota; kingdom Metazoa; phylum Chordata; class Chondrichthyes; order Myliobatiformes; family Dasyatidae; genus Hypanus; species Hypanus sabinus. The sequence goes on from NW_026780070.1 coordinate 7,276, forward strand.
GGCAGTGGATGTTGTCTACATGGACTTTAGCAAGGCACTTGACAAAGTCTCATATAGGAGGTTGGTCAAGAAGGTTCAGTCACTCAGCATTCAAGATTAGACAGTAAATTGGATGAGACACTGTCTTTGGGAGAAGCCAGAGTGTGGCAGCAGATGGTTGCCTTTCTGACTGGAGGCCTGTGTCTAGTGGTTGCCACAGGGATCAGTACTGGATCTGTTGTTATTTGTCATCTATATCTGTAATCTGGGTGATAGTGTGGTTAACTGGATCAACACATTTGTGGATGACAACAAGACTGGGGGTTTAGCGGACTGCGAGAAGACTATCATGGCTTGCAGTGTGATCTGGACCAGGTGGGAAAATGGTTTGAGGAATGGAAAATGGAATTTAATGCAGACCAGTGTGAGTTGTTGCACTTTGGTATGACCTACAAATGGAGGTCTTTCACGGTGACTGGTCGGGCACGGAGGAGTGTTGTGGAAGAAAGGGACCTGGGAATACAAGTCCTTAATTCACTGAAAGTGGTATCACAGGTAGATAGGGATGGAAAGAATGATTTCAGCCCATTGCCCTTCATGAACCAAAGTACTGATAACAATAGATGGATGTTATGGTGACTTCTCGAAGACATTGGTGAGGCCTAATTTGGAGTATTGTGTGCAGTTTTGGTCAACTACCTACAGGGAAGATGTAAAAGAAGTTCAGAGATTTCAGAGAAAATTCACAAGGATGTTGCCATGTCTGGAGAACTTGGGTTATAAGTGAAGATTGAACAAATCAGGACTTTATTCCTTGGAATGCAGAAGATTGAGTGGAGATTTGATTGTGATAGAGAGGCACACATAGTGTTAATGCAACCTGGCTTTTTCCACGAAGATTGGGTGGGACAACAACCAGAGGCCATGGGTTAAGGGTGAAAGGTGAAATGTTAAGGGGAACATGAGGGGAAACTTCTTCACACAGACGGACATCCGGCTGTGGAATGAGCAGCCAGCACAAGTGGTGCATGCGAGCTCGATTTCAACATTTAAGAGGTTTGTGTTGGTACCTGGATGGTAGGGGTGTGGGAGTGGGCTGATTAAATAGTTCAGCACAAACTAGATGGCCCAAAGGGCCTGCTTCTGTGTTGAAATTTTCTATGATTGTGACAAGAACCTGAAATAATACAAAAATTCACTCTAACCCCTTTTGACAGCTGTGTGAACCAACCAGTCATTTCAGCAGGAATTTTTTATATGGCGTTAAAACTGTGGCACTTTAAGTTAATAATACATAAAAGCAGATCCCAGCTGCACGTCAAGAAAAACTATTTGTGTGAGACTGTTTCAGTTACTGTGGGGCCAGGAACCCATGCAGCTCAGTGGGAACAGGGAATAATACCAACGGAGAGAGTCAAACTGAGCCAGGTCACAGATTGGAGACGGCAGAAATGCCCCATTCTTATAGAGACAGGAAGAGCATCAGGGAATTGATGGTCATTCCAGGTTCCAGCACTCTGCCCAGTCAGGAGATGATTTCTCTGTCCAACTTGGGTTGAACATCACTGTAACAGTGTGATACCAGATGAAACCTTGGCAGCTCAAGTAATCTCATCTGAAATGTTGTCCTGCACCCATTGATGGATTTTGTAAATCTTTTTACAGGTTAAAAATGAGAAGGAATTTGTCTCCAGGAAGCTCAAACACGGCACACCAGTTTTGTTGTCTCTGTCGAGATATTTAAGAAGTGGAGCAAGGGATCCAATTGACCACCCTTCCTGCTCAGACTGTGGGGAGGGATTCACTCAGTCATTTGACCAACTGGCACTCCTATAATTTACACAGGAGAAAGGCCTTTCACCTGCTCAGACAGTGGGAATGGATTCACTCGGTTATCCCAATTGAAGGTACATCAGCAAGTTCACACTGGGCAACTCCATTCACCTGTCCTGTGTGTGAGAAGGGGTTCAGTCGGTCATCCCACCTGTGGACACACCAGTCAGTTCACACCACACTGGGCAGAGGCTGGTCATCTGCTGAATTTCTGGGAAAGGATTCACTCAGTCATCTGATCTAATGGCTCACCAGCGGGTTCACAATGGGGAGAAGCCATTCACCTGCTCAGAATGTGGGAAGGGATTCACTCAGTTATCTCACCTACAGAGCCACCAGCAAGTTCACGCCGGGAAGAAAGTGTTCACCTGCTCAGTCTGTGGGAAGAGATTCACTCGCTCATCCACCCTACAGAGACACCAGCGAGTTCACACTGGGGAGAAGCCATTCACCTGCTCAGTCTGTGGGAAAGGATTCACTCAGTCATCTACCCTACTGGTACATCAGCAAGTTCATACTGGGGAGAAGCCGTTCATCTGCTCAGTCTGTGCGAAGAGATTCAGTAATTTATCCAGCCTACAGAGACATCAGCGAGTTCACACTGGGGAGAAACTCTTAACCTGCTCAGTCTGTGGGAAGAGATTCACTAATTTATCCAGCCTACAGAAACATCAGCGAGTTCACACTGGGGAGAAGCCGTTTACCTGCTCAGAATGTGGGAAGAGATACACTGACTCTTCCACCCTACAGAGTCATCAGCGAGTTCACACTGGGGAGAGGCCATTCACCTGCTCAGTCTGTGGGAAAGGATTCACTTGGTCATCTGACTTACGGAGTCATCAACGAGTTCACACTGGGGAGAAGCCGTTCACCTGCTCAGTCTGTGGGAAGAGATTCACTCATTCATCTCACCTACAGAGTCATCAGCGAGTTCACACTGGGGAGAGGCCGTTCACCTGCTCAGTCTGTGGGAAGGGATTCACTCGGTTAGCTAACCTACAGAGACACCAGCGAGTTTACACTGGGGAGAAGCCGTTCACCTGCTCCGTCTGTGGGAAGGGATTCACTCATACATCCCACCTACAGAATCACCTGCGAGTTCACACTGGGGAGAGGCCGTTCACCTGCTCAGTCTGTGGGAAGGGATTCACTCAGTTATCCCACCTACAGAGTCACCAGCAAGTTCACACCGGGGAGAGAGCGTTCACCTGCTCAGAATGTGGGAAGAGATTCACTCGCTCATCCACCCTACAGAGACACCAGCGAATTCACACTGGGGAGAAGCCATTCACCTGCTCAGTCTGTGGGAAAGGATTCACTGAGTCATCTACCCTACTGGTACATCAGCGAGTTCACACTGGGGAGAAGCCGTTCACCTGCTCAGTCTGTGGGAAGGGATTCACTCAGTTATCTACCCTACAGAGACACCAGCGAGTTCACACTAGAGAAAGACCGTTCACCTGCTGAGAATGTGGGAAAGGATTCACTCAGTCATCCCACCTACTGGCACACCTGTCAGCTCACAATGAGGAGTGGCCATTGTTATGAATCCCAAGGTTTTGTTTGCTGTGGATTGTCATTTTAAGAGAGAGAGAGATTAAGAAGGCAAATGTGTCTGACTTGCAGCTTGTTTACATCGCGTGCAGCTTGCTAATTTAAACCGAGGACACAGACACTCAGAGTCAGATGGAGACGAAGGAGGAAAAATGGAAGCATCGAAACCAGGGAACCAGTGGCCAAGGGTCACTGTTTGGAATTTTCCTTTACCCACAAGGGTGGGCTAATTATCGATTCACCGTACATCGAATGTGTGGCTGTCACCTCATTTGATTCATAGGAGTGGATCTGATTTGGGGTATCCTGTGGAGACCACTTATGTGTTAACCATTGCCAGGCTGTGGTGTGGTAATTCATTGAGACGATACCAATCATGACAAGTCACTTAGGGTGATAATTAGTATGTGGATTTGGAAGGATGACAGATAAAATCTACAGCGACTGTTGGTCTCATTTTACCACCATGGAACCTGTGGAGTACGACATAATTGCCTTCTCTCAACATTTACCCTGGATTACAAGTATCTCTCTCTCATCACCTGTTCTGTGGTTCAACTGAACTTTCATACCTTACCACCTCAAGACTCCAAGCCTTGTTTCCCCCAAGCTCAATAGTTTGGGAGTTATATTTATACACATAACACTCACGAGGAAATCTGCAGATGCTAGAAATTCAAACAACACACACAAAATGCTGGTGGAACACAGCAGGCCAGGCAGTATCTATAAGGAGAAGAATTGTCGACGCTTCAGGCTGAGACCCTTCGTCAGGACTAACTGAAAGGAATGATACTAAGAGATTTGAAAGTGGGGGGGGGGGGGGGGGAGGGTGAAACGTGAAATGATAGGGGAAGACCGAAGGTGGTGGGATGAAGCTATGAGCTGGAAAGATGATTGGCGAAAGTGATACAGAGCTGGAGATGGGAAAGGATCATTGGACAGGAGTCCTTGGGAGAAAGAAAGGTGGGGGGGGAAGCACCAGAGAGACATGGAAAACAGGCAAACAATTAAATATGTCAGTGATGGGGTAAGAAGGGGAAGAGGTGCATTAATGGAAGTTAGAGGAGTCAATGTTCATCCCATCAGGTCAGAGGCTACCCAGCCAGTATATAAAGTGTTATTCCTCCAACCTGAGTTTGGATTAATTTTGACAGTAGAGGAGGCCATGGATAGACATATCAGAATGGGAATGTGACATGGAATTATAAAGTGTGGCCACTGGGAGTAGTCTGTTGCTGTTGGTTCGTTTCTAAAGCGTTACGGTTTGTACAAAATGGGGCCTGCGTCTGGGATATAGAGAAATTTAAGGATTGATTTAATATTGATTTCATTGGGGAAATCCCTTTTGATTTATTTGTGTGTGAAAATCAGCAGCAATGGATGTTGATAGATATCTGGAAGTGTGAACCTCTCAGGCATTAGAGGACTCCAGAAGGATTGAGTTGTTGAGTATTGCTAAAATGTTAATACTTGCTAAGGTGAAATTGACAATGAGGAGGGCACAGCTGCAGAGGATAATAGCTGAGCATTATGTATCTGAGGGTGTGTTTAAAGTGGAGGAGTTGGAGGTGTTTCCTGAAAGTAAACCTCATGAGCTTGAGCTCCAGGACAAGTTAGAAAAATTAAAGATGGAGGCTCTGGAAAGGCAGAGGCAGTTTCAGGCTGGAGTGGCAGATAAGCAGAAAGAAAATTCTCTTACAAAGTGTAATTAAGGGGAAGGCTTAGCATGCCTATTCTGCTTTGACAGTTGCTGAAGCAGCTTATTATTTATTTATTTATGCTGCCCCAATCATCGCCACCGGGCTATAAATGTGCAGGAGCAGTGTGTGGTTCAGTGCTTTGCTCAAGGACACACAAGCTGCCTCGGCTGAGGCTCAAACTCATGACTTTCAGATCGCTAGTTCAACACCTTAACCACATGGTCACACACCACACATTATGACCCAGTGAAACAGGCTGTGCTCAAAGCTTGTGAGTTGGTCCCAGAAGCAGACAGGCAAAAGTTTAGAAATTTGAAGAAATCTGTGAACCAGACATACGGAATTTGCTGATGAGAAATTTGACCTCTGGTGCACATCTGAACATGTAAATGATGATTTTAACAGCTTGAGAGAGTTGGTTTTAATTGAAGAATTCTGAAGGTGTGTCCCTGATGACAGAAAGATGTATTTAGATGGAAATGATGCTGTCACTATGCAGGAATCTGCTGGATTAGCAGATCAGTTTGCTTTAACTCATAAGGTTATGTTTACCCTGAATAAGAGTTTCCAAAAGGCACTTGTCAAGTTGTGGGTAAACCTAATGAGCTGGGGATGTCACGTGATGACGTAGGATCGAGACGGTGGAACACAGCCCTCCCGTAAAAAAGTTAATAAATCAATGTTTAAGTGAAGAAAAGTTAATCAATACCTTTTTAAGGTTACTTATAAACTACTCCGGATTGTTTTAAGCTATGCCTCATAAACAGAGGACGAAGAAAACTACTACCGTGAAGACAGCTCGAGTTGGAACAGAATCAAGGCCTATTTCTACTGAAGAACCACGGACTCAGGTACAATACACCACCGGTGAAACAGAACAGGAGACTGTGGCAGCATCGGCCATTTCTAAAGGAAAAGTTCAACGAGAACTGTGCAAGCGTAAAGGAATGAGCATGCGCAAACGAGAGCAACCAGAACTACAAAACCCAGCAGCGACTGAAACCGACAGTGAAAGTGAATCTGAGAGAGAGCCGGACTCTCTGGAAAAATCAGACAAAGATGAAGATGAAAGTGCCTCTGAAAATACAAAAAAGACTTTGAGGCAAATAATGCATAAATTAAATGCATTAAAAGTAATTAAAGAAAAATAATAAATATGGAAGCTATGTTTGATAAAATGACAAAGAGACAGCAAAAAATGGAAAAGAAAATTACAGATTTGGAAGTCAAAATGGAAGATATGGAAGGAAGAATGAAGAATATGGAATATGATAATAATGCCTGGACATAGAAAGAAAACAACTCATGGAAAAAATTGATGCTTGAAAATTTTGGTAGACGCAACAATATTAAAATTGTTGGACTTAAAGAAGATACCGTAAGAGAAGACCCAATAAATCTTTTCCAAAATGGATTCCTGAAAAATTGGAAATGGGAGAAGAAACTTCAATTGAGATTGAAAGGGTGCACAGAGCCTTAAGGCCAAGATCTCAAGATGATCAAAATCCGCGATCAATTTTGATTAGATGTTTACGATACCAGGATAAAGAAAAGATTTTGAGGGCAGCTGCCCAAAGTGCCAAAAGAAGAAAGGGTCCATTGATGATAGCAGAGAAACCTGTTCTTTTTTATCCTGATATAAGTTATAACCTTTTGAAGAGAAAGAAAGTATTTAATCCAGCTAAAAAAGTCTTATGGGAAAAAGGTTGTAAGTTTTTAATGCATCACCCAGCAACAATGATAATTTTTTTGGCGGAGGGAAAAAGATTTTTTTCCAGATTATCGAGATGCGGAGGTGTTCGCACAAAAACTTCCATTTATTCACTAATTAAACGTAGAGACTTCTAACTGTAATGGTTAAAGACGAAGACAGAGATAGTGAATGGAACTGATGGACATTTAAGGATGATATAAGGGAGAAAAGTAAAATTTTAGAAATATTAATTGAGAATAGTATTTTTTTTCTTTTTTTATATATATACTTTTTATGTTGTGGGGTGGGTGGCTGGGGAGCTTTGTATCGGTTACTACGGGATTCACGTGTGTAATCATGGCGATTGTCATGACCCGTACAATAGAGGGGGGATAATGTTGTGTTTTCTTCTTTCACAACATTAGTAGGGGGGTATTTTGTTTTTTTCTTTATATTCTATTTTTCTTTTATTCTTTTGCCTGGATGATTGGTGGCGACACACATAGCAACATGGAGACTTCAAAAAAGATTTCCCAGGATACCATGAAAGTTGAAAGATCAGGTATTATTATAGATTGGAGTAACATAATTAAAAATAATGACTAATTTATTGAAGTTTTTAAGTTTCAATGTTAATGGGCTTAATGGACTAATAAGAAGAAAAAGAATTTTAACATATATTAAAAAATGAAAATAGATATAGCTTTCTTACAAGAAACTCAATTAACGGATATAGAACATCAGAAATTAAAAAGAGACTGGGTTGGAAATGTTATTGCAGCTTCATTTAACTCAAAGGCGAGAGGAGTTGCAATTTTAGTTAATAAAAATTTACCAATTAAAATACAAAATGTATTAATTGATTCCGCAGGAAGATATTTAATTATACATTGTCAAATTTTTTCAGAACTATGGACTCTTATGAATATTTATGCCCCAAATGAAAATGATGTAAAATTTATACAGGAGGTCTTTTTGAATTTGGCTAACGCACGTGATAAAATATTAATAGGTGGAGATTTCAATTTTTGTTTAGATCCAGTTTTAGATAGATCAACAAAGGCTATTACAAAATCAAAAGTAACAAAATTAACTATCATTGATGAAAGACTTAAATTTGATTGATATATGGAGAAGAATCAATCCAAAAGAAAGAGATTATTCATTTTATTCAAATAGACATAAAACCTACTCAAGGATAGATTTTTTCCTATTATCAACGAATATTCAAGATAGAGTGAAAATGTGGAATAAAAGCAAGAATATTGTCTGATCATTCTCCTTTAATAATGACAATGATAATGATAGATGAAGAGGAATCAATTTATAGATGGAGATTTAATTCAATTCTACTAAAACGTCAAGATTTTTATGATTTTATGAAAAAGCAGATTCAGTTCTTTTTAGATACAAGTTTACATTCAGTTGATGATAAATTTATATTGTGGGAAGCAATGAAAGCATATTTGAGAGGCCAGATAATAAGTTATACTTCTAAAATTAAGAAGGAATATATGATAGAAATAAATCAATTGGAAAAAGAGATTATAAAATTAGAAAAGGGATCTCAAAGAAATATGACAAGAAAAACGAAGACAACTTATTAATAAGAAGTTAAAATACAATACACTCCAGACATATCGAACAGAAAAAGCAATTATGAGAACTAAACAGAGTTATTATGAACTAGGTGAAAGATCACATAAAGTCCTTGCTTGGCAGTTAAAAACAGATCAGACTTCTAAAACAATAAATCTAATTCGAACAAAAGTGAATGAAATTACTTATAAGCCTCTAGAAATTAATGAGGCTTTTAAGAGTTTTTATTCTGAGTTGTATAAATCAGAATCAAAGAATGATGACGTTAAGATAGAAGGATTTTTATCACAAATAACTCTTCCAAAATTAAATACAGAAGAACAGAAGGGATTAGGTATGCCTTTTACATTGAAGGAGTTTGAAGAAGCTCTGGGATCACTTCAAAGTAATAAATCTCCAGGAGAAGATGGTTTTCCGCCTGAATTTTATAAGAAGTTTAAAGATTTATTAATCCCTCCTTTTATGGAGTTAATACAGCAAGCGGAAAGAACGCATAAACTTCCAGAAACTTTTCCAACAGCTATTTTAATAGTATTGCCAAAAAAAGATAGAGACCTTTTAAAACCAGCATCATATAGACCTATTTCTTTATTAAACACATTATAAAATAATAGCAAAACTCTTATCTAATAGATTATCTAAATGCTTACCAAAATTAGTGCATATGGATCAAACAGGATTTATTAAAAATAGACAATCAGCAGATAATGTAGCCCGTTTATTTAGTATAATCCATTTAGCGCAAAAGGGGGAGGAAACGAGTGTGGCAGTTGCTTTAGATGCAGAAAAAGCATTTGATAGATTGGAATGGGATTTTTTATTTAAGGTATTGGAAAAATATGGATTAGGAACATCATTTATAAAATGGATTAAAACCTTAAATACTAATCCCAAAGCTAAAGTAGTGACAAATGGTCAAATTTCAACATCACTTCAGTTAACAAGATCAACTAGGCAAGGTTGTCCATTATCACCTGCTTTGTTTGTGTTGGCAATGGAGCCACCAGCTGAATTAATTAGAATGGACTCAGATATTAAGGGTTTCAGAGTTAATCAGGAATAGTACAAGATTAACTTATTTGCTGATGATGTTCTACTTTATTTAACATATCCATTACATTCACTACGCAAATTATCTTATAGATTAGAAGAATATGGGAAAATATCGGGTTATAAAATAAATTCGGATAAAAGTGAAATTTTACCTCTTACTAAAGGAGATTATAATCAATGTCGATTAATAACTCAATTTAGATGGCCGGCAAACGGTATAAAATATTTAGGTATAAGAGTTGATAATGACATAAAAAACTTATACAAATTAAATTATTCACCACTTTTGAAAAAAATTCAGGAAGACCTTGATAAATGGATGGCATTACCAATAACATTAGTAGGTAGAGTAAATACTATAAAAATGAATATATTCCCTTGACTACAATATTTATTAAAATCATTACCAATACAATTACCCCAGAAGTTTTTTCAAGAGTTAAACAAATATGTGAGGAAATTTCTCTGGAAAGGTAAGATGTCAAGAATATCGTTGGAAAAATTGACATGGAAATTTGATCTAGGAGGATTACAACTTCCAAATTTTAAGAGTTATTATAAAGCAAATCAACTTAGATTTATTGCATCTTTTTTCGAGAAAGATAAACCTGCATGGATTAGAATAGAACTAGATAAAATAGGAGAAAACGTACCAGAAGATTTTATATATACATTGGAATCTAAATGGATACGGGAAAAGAAAGAATCTCCTATATTAAAACATTTGATTGACTTATGGAATAAGATAAATGTTGATGATGAGACAAAAAAATCTTTATTAGCAAAGAGATCTTTAATTCAAAATAGACTTATTCCTTTCACAATGGACAATCAACTTTTATATAATTGGTTTTAAAAAGGGGTTAGATATATAGGAGATTGTTTTGAAGGAGGTATATTAATGTCATTTGATCAATTAAAGAATAAATATAAAGTATCAAATAACACTTTATTTTGTTACTTTCAATTAAGGGCTTATTTAAGAGAAAAATTAGGTCAAACAATGTTATTGCCGAAATCTAATGAAATAGAAATTTTAATTCAAAAAGGAAATATTAAAAAAATTATATCTTGTATGTATAATTTAATTCAAAAACAGGCAATTAAACAAGGAGTCCATAAGTCAAGACAAAAATGGGAAAGTGATTTGAATATTAAAATTGAAGAAACAAATCGGTCAAGACTATGTCTTGATAGTATGACAAATACAATAAATGTTCGGTTAAGATTAGTGCAGTATAATTTTCTACATCAATTATATATTACACCACAAAAATAAATATATAAAATCCAAATTTATCGGATCAGTGTTTCCGATGAAACCAAGAAACTGGTACTTATTTACATTCTACATGGTCTTGTTCTAAAATTCACCCTTTTTGGACAAATTTAAGACTTTTACTGGAACAAATTACAGGAACACAATTTCCTCATAATCCAATATTACTCTTACTAGGTGATATTGAAGGGATAAAACCGAAACTTAAACTAAATAAATATCAGAAATAATTCATAAAAATTGCACTGGCAGTAGCCAAAAAAGCTATTGCAGTTCCTTGGAAATCGGATACATATTTAAGTATAGACTCTTGGAAGAAAGAAATCTATGGCTGTATTCCATTAGAAAAAATTACTTATAATTTAAGAGATAAATATGAAACATTTCTGAAAATTTGGAGCCCTTATTTACAAAAGACAGGACTAAATATATAGATGCTCTGAAGATGAAACAATTGGTTATTAGGGGAAAGAAATAAATATACATATTAAAGTTATTACGAACTCCATGGAGCATGTGGAGATCTACCAACAACCAGGCACTCTTTCTTTCTTTTTTTTTCTCTTTCTTTCTCTTTTTTTTTCTATAGGGTAGTCGGGGGGAGGAGTTAAGGGGAGGGGGGGAAGGGTTATATACATTTTTTTCATATTTTACTCTGTAATTACTTAAAAATGCAATAAAAAAGTTTTCAAAAAAAAATCCTAATGAGCTCACCCCAGTGGCCTATACCTGCATTCAGTGAACCCTTTTCCAAAGTTATAGTGGATTGTGTTGGCCCATTGCCAAAGACTAAAGCTGGCCATCAGTATCTGCTAACTATTATGTGTACTGCATCCAGATTCCCAGAGGCAATACCTCTCAGAAATATTAAAGCTAAAACTGTGGTGAAGGCTCTTACCAAGATTTTCACATTATTCGATTTGCCTAAAGAAATCCAGTCTGATCAAGGATGCAATTTTACATCTGGATTATTCCAGCAGGTAGTTTCTGAATTGGGGGCAAAACAAATTGCATCATCTGCGTACCATACAGAATCACAAGGGGGTTTAGATAGATTTCATTCTACCCTCAAAACAATGATTAAGACATATTGTGTTGAAAATGGAAAAGACCGGGATGAAGGAATACATTTGCTTTTGTCCACAGAAAGAGAGTCAGTACCGGCATCACTGGGCTTTACTCCATTTGAACTTGTATTTGGTCGCAGAGTGACCTTTGACCTTGTTAAAAGAAACGATGGATTGATGTTAACTCTTTAGACTATGTTTTGAAGCTCAAAAATAAACTACACCAAGCCTGTTGTCTAGCGAGACAAAACTTAAAGATTTCTCAAAACAAAATGAAGTGTTGGTTTGATAACAGGGCTCGCGAAAGAAAATACCAGGTGGGAGATAAGGTGCTTGTCTTATGTTGACGAATCCACTTCAGGCGAAATTCAATAGACCGTATGAGATAGTCTCCCAAATTAATGATGTGAATTATGTAATTAAAACACCCAACAGACTTGAACTAACACAGGTGGTACACATAAATATGATACAGCCTTTTTTGACAAGCAGGTACCATCTGTGAGTGTTGTTGTCAAAACATATGAATCTGGCAACCCTGAGAATGAAACAATTGACTCGTCTGAGACTTTTCACAAGCCAAACATCGTCCCAGTTAGGCTAATGAATCGGTTGTTCCAGAAAACATTGATAACAAGTTGTCTCATCTGCAGCCAAAGCAACAACAACAGATGAAGGAATTCATTCTGAAGTTTAAAGATTGATTTCCCGATGTTCCCAAGGAAACCACGGTCGCAGTACACGATGTAGATGTTGGTCAAGCCAAACCGATTAAACAACACCCATATCGCATGAACGTAGAAAATGTAAATTGGCTGACCAGGGAATTGAGAACATGCTGGAGAATGGTATTATTAGGCCTTCAAAATGAGATTGGAGTCACCCTGCATTATTGTGCCCAAACATGATGGTAGTGTTAGATTGTGTACTGATTGTAGAAAGGTAAATGCAGTAACAAAAACTGATGCCTATCCTATCCCTAGGGTGGATGATTGCATCGATAAGGTTGGAATAGCTAATTTACAAAGATTGATCTGTTGAAAGGGTATTGGTGTGTTCCATTGACGGACAGAGGTAGGGACATTTCTGTGTTTGTGACACCATCTGGGTTGTATGGATACAATGTTTTGCCTTTTGGAAGGAAAAATACTCCAGGAACATCCCAGAGAATGATTGATTTTGTAATTCGAGGGTTAGAACACACAGATACCTATATTGATGACTTAGTCACAGGGAGTGACACTTGGGAAGAGCATATCTCTGCAGTAGAAAAGCTATTTGACAGGCTTTCCTAGGACAACCTAAGAGTGAATTTGGCAATGCCAGTGTGACCTGTCTTGGCTATGTTGTCGGTCAAAGCAAGTTGGCTCCTGTTCGGGCAAAAGTCCAGACAATTTCTCAAGTTCCTATTCTGACTGCTAAGAAGGCTCTTAGAAGGTTTCTGGGAATGGATGGATAGTATCGTAAGAACTTTGCTGCTATCACTCTTCCTCTGACCAACCTCCTGAAGAAGGGTGAAAAGTTTGTTTGGACCGAGCCTTGTCAGAAGGCATTTGATTGATTGTTATCAGTATTTCAGATTAGGCCAATTAATGTAGTGTTGTCAGCAAATTTAAATAGCAGATTGGAGCTGTGGGTGGCAACACAAGTCATGGGTGCACAGAGAGTAAAGGAGGGCGCCAAAGAGACAACCCTGTGGGGTATGTGTGCTGAGGGTCAGAGAGACAGAGGAGATGGAGCCCACTCTTACCACCTGCTGGCGATCTGACAGGAAGTCCAGGATCCAGCGACACAAGGCAGGGTGAAGGCCGAGGTCTCTGAGCACCTTGTCAATACTTCACGCCTTCGTCTAGCTACTGCTCTGCCCATGACTGCAAGGAACTGCAGAGAACATCGGAGAAACAAGCCTCCCCTCCATGGACTCTTCCTACACTTCCCCTGCCTCGGAAAAGCAGGCCATGTAGTCAAAGATCCTCACAACCACAGACATTCTTGCTGCAAACCTGCTCTCCCATTGGGAAGAGATACAAAAGCCTTAAAGTGCGTAACACCAGGCTGAAGGACGGCTTCCTGTCTGCAGTTATTAGCCAAATGAATGATAAAATGGACTCAACCTCACAATGTAACTGGACGTGACCCTGCACCATATGTCCATCTGCACCGCACTTTCTCTGCAGCCATAATGCTTTGTTACAGTGATTATTTTGATGTATATCAGCTCAGTGTACAGTTGAAATGTATCCATCTGTCTGGATGGTATGTCAGGCAAGATTTTCACTGTAGCTCAGTACATGATGATAATAAACCAATTTCCCAGTTTAATTGTGTGGAAATATTAGACAGACTGAGCTTCTGCTCTGGAACCACAGAAGGAAACTGAACTGTTGTAATTTCTGTGGAAAGCAAATATATGGAAAATGCTTCAATCTCACATTACGATCTGCAGTAACTGGGATCAGGTGACCGGTGGTGGGTCTCCCATATCAATATCAGAATCAGGTTTAATAGCACCGGCATGTGTCATGAAATTTGTTGTCCCTGCGGCAGCAGTAGAACCTAATTCATAACAATAGTTTTGAAAAATTGTGATTTAAAATAAGAATATACATATATATAGTACAAAAATAGAGAAAAAAAGTGATAAGCTATTTTAATTGTGTGGAGCAATTTGACCGACTGGGTGTTGCTTTGGAAATTCTGAAGTGAAGCTGAACTAAATTTTACACATTTATGAGAAGCTCAGATAAATACAAATGGCTAAATTCTCACATAAACGGGTCAGACACCCAGAAACATTGGCAGCACTTCAGCACCTCAAAACAGTGGAATGAAACAACAGAAAGTGTTGCAGAGAAATAAACATTGTCCACCCACAACGAGAGGACGTGACAGATCCGGATCTCACTGCCTTGTCTGAACGGGTGAAAGGTGAAGCTACACGTACACATAGAACAGTGACCCGCAGATGCTGCAGATCTGCAGAAATATGTGAACAGGAACCGGGATCAGGTGACGGGTGGAGGGACTCCCTCCTGAACCGGTGACTCTGCTCCTCGCCCCTCACATGCTGCCCGACCAATCCACCGCATTCCCCACATTATTCCATATTTACCCCAGATACATGATTATTTTTCCACACCGTATCTTCCCCGATCCTTTTCCCTCCACCTCCAGGTCACAGAGTCACCGGCTCGATTCCCATCCAGGTCCAAAACATAATTCAGACGCAAAAAGGAAATGTTCACGTTTCATTTAAATCAGATCTGTGTTTATTCACATTCCTCCAGAGCCTTGCTGGACAGGAACACTGAAACATCAAGTGAGAAACAGCAGGAGGCAATTCAGCCCCTCTAACCATCAGCAATATGGCGGCTGCTCACCCATCTCAGCCACGTGTTTCTGCCCGATCCTCATTTCCTCCATCCCTTCGGTCTCCACACATCTGCCGGCCTCTGTTTTACGTGCGGACGATCACTGAGTCTTCACCGCCCTCTGTGGTGGGGATTTATAAACATTCACCAGATTCGGAATGGAGACATTTCCCCTCATTTCAGTCCCGCACAGTCTATCCCTGTTTCAGAGACTGAGATCCCTGGTTCAACCGGTCATGATGTTGTACATTTCAATGTGTTCACCTCTCAGTCCTCGATTCTCTAAATGAAAGGGTTATCACATTTCATCTTTCTTCATATGGTGACACCACCACCCCAGGGATCAGTCTGGTGAATCTTCATTGCACTCTCTATAACAAATACTCTCTAACCTCTTTGTTAATCCTCTATAGAATTAATTACCATCTTCTGCAGCCCCGTGTTGCCCCGATCACTCACCTCCCACCCCGTCACTATTTCCACCTTCCCACCTCCCCCCTCACCTGGATCCACCTCTCACTCCCCGGCTCTTGCCCCATCCCCACCCCCCACCTCTTTTCTCTGACTATTTCCCGACCACTCTCAGTCCAGAGGGAGGATCTCGGCCCGAAATGTTGACGGTCCATTTCCCTCCACAGATGCTGCCCGACCCACTGAGTTCCTCCGGCAGTTTGTTCTTTGGTCTGTATAACCCGTGTTAGTTTGGGGAGCGGGATTTTACACCATATTCCAGGTACAATCTCAACAAAACACAAATAATTGTCACTTTGCCCGGACCATTGGCCCCGCTTGCAGGGCAACAGTCTGCCGGTGTTTGCCCCCAATGGGGTGAATCCCTCTGCTCGACACCACCGTGGGCTCAGACATTTCCACAGATGAGCCCCTCCTGTCCCCACCGGGACAAACATCCTGTCCGCCCCCTCCCTCACCATCTTCATCCTGTCAATAAAATCCCTCCCTCCCCGGGGAACCGGCATCGAACCGACGGGCCGAGCGGTCTCCTCCTACCTCTCAGCGATACATCAGACTCCGGCCGCGGGAGACGCTTCACAAACGCCCCAACTTCCCTCGGAGGGAAATGGAAATAAATCAGAAAGCGGACATTTACTTTGAGGTTTTCTCCGCTCTGAGGAGGCGGTCGGCGCTTGAGCGGGAGACGAACTCAGCGGGGTAACGCCCACTCGGCTTGTCCGCCTCCGGGATTGGTTGTAACCTGTGATTGACATCGCTTAGCACCAATAGGAATAGCGTAGCTCCTGAATCCTCTGTTGACAGCGGTGGGGGAGGGGCTGGTCACGTGATTATTAGCCCAGCCGTTAAACCGATAAAGCTCGAGCACAGCAGCGCGTGGGTGACGTAAGACACCGCGCACGTGAGGGCAGATCCCGGTGTGGGGAGCCCATGTGTGACGTCAGGCGCGTGGGAACTGTGTCTGACGTCACCTGTGGGCGAGCGCTGGCATTTAAAAGCACCTTAATGGACTTTTCAGTGGGACAACAACATTAATGACGGGTTTCATCACTGAATCCAGTGTTGTGGGATGTAAAGTCCCCTGTTATGTGTCCGGCTGTGCTGTGTTGTTGGTGGAGTGGGCAGCGTGGTGTTTGTCTCGATTCGGGTCACAACACCAGAATTGCCAGCGGGGTCCACACACAGTGTATTAGTCAACAGAAAACACTGTGTGTATTCTCAAGTGAGGAGTCTGTGTGGAGATGCAGCTTCCCTGGAGGTGGACGAAAGAGGACACACCAACAGGTGGAACCAGCTGCGGGAAGACATGATTTTTCAGGTCTGATG
The DNA here is from genome assembly GCF_030144855.1 of Hypanus sabinus. Classification (NCBI taxonomy): domain Eukaryota; kingdom Metazoa; phylum Chordata; class Chondrichthyes; order Myliobatiformes; family Dasyatidae; genus Hypanus; species Hypanus sabinus. The sequence continues at coordinate 24,204 of NW_026780070.1, forward strand.
ACGAGCTGAATGTACCATAACCTTCAGACTGAATCAGAAAACCATCCTTGCGGTGATTGTTAATAAATCGTTAATTTACCATGTCCGGAGTGGTGGATCACACAGCACGGAAACAGGCCTTTGGCCGGCCATACCTGTTCTGACCATCCACTCACTGTCTACACTGGTCCCATTTATCAGCACTTGGTTCACAGCCGACTGTATCTCGGCAGTTTCAATGCTCATCCTCTTCGTAAATGTTGTGAAGGGACCTGCCTCCACCACCACCTCGGGCAGTGAGTTCCAGATTTAAGCTACCCTGGTGACACCGGCTCCTCCGCTGTTGTGCGGGGTAGGGTTGTTTCCTTTGGGGGGGGGGGGCTCGATGTTATTGTTCCCTTTTGTCCAGAGGGGTGGGGTTTGTAGGTTGATGATCGGGATGCCGTTCTTTTTTTAAGCTGGGGTTGGGGTGGGAGTTTGATTTTTCTCTCTGAACGACTTTCATGCTGGGACTCACAAACACAACAACACGTTAGTTCCGCTGTATCTGTCAGTTCACCAGCGCTTGAATGCCGCCGATCCTTGAATGTGGAGGCGGAGATGCTGGAGAAGACAGCGCCCCACTCGCGATAAGGAGAGCCCGAGCACGTGTCCATGTCCGTGATCTGATTGGATACATCGCCATGACGTTCCGAGCACTGTGACGTCATTCACTGGATCTCATTTTGGAAGGGATTCAGTCGGCCATCGCAGATTCACCAACAGCTTCGCACTGGATAGCGGCCGTTCACCTGCTCCGTGTGTGCGAAGAGACTCATTCAGTTAACCCACCTTGTGATGCTCCGGTGAGTTCACAATAAATAGAGGCCACATTTCTGTCCGGAGTGAGCAAAGAGTTTTACTCAATCATCCCAGCTGCTGCAACACCAGCATCAGGGAGGAAGTTCAAATCAGCTCCGTGTTAAATGTTTAACCATCACGGTGACTGAAGGCAGCTGCAGGTTCATGAGGGACTGTTACTGTCAGATTCTGCAGTTCTTGCGGCTGCACACCGCACCCAGGACTGAACCCTGGTCACTGAGCATTGGAGGAGTCAGTTCTGCTGATGTTAGCCTTGAACTAGACTGGTGTTTAATATTGTGGAGCTGTGATAGATAAATCAGCTCTGTATCAAATCCCGTGTCTCAGGTTCTTATCGTCTCCACCACACTCACAATGTACACTAGAGTGGCCACTCTGTCCATCTGGTCCCTGCCCATGTTTCTGTTCCATATCAGTATATTAAAATCTACCCCTGCCGTTCCCCTCTCACTCTCCCTGTGATGACAGGTTACAACTAGTCACCGCTCCGTGGGATAGGAGATTTCTCTTGAATTTCAGAGAAGCATAGAAACCTACAACACATTACAGACGCTTTGGCCCACAATGTTGCGCCGACCATGTAACTTACTCTAGAAACTGCTTAGAATTACCCTACCGCATAGCCCTCTATTTTCCTAAGCTCCATGTACCTATCTAAGAGACTCTTAAAATACTCTATTGTATTCGCTTCTGCCACCATCGCTGGCAGTGCATTCCACACAAACACCACTCTGCTTTAAAAAAATTAGCTCTGACATCTCCTCTGTACCTACTTCCAAGCAGCTTAAACCTATTCCCCCTCGTGTTAGCCGTTTCTACCCTGGGAAAAAGCCTCTGGCTATCCACACGACCAATGCCTCTCATCATCTTATACACCTGCATGAATTCCCTGCATGATTTTCTCCGGGCTGAACAAGACGATGAGCTCACTGTGGTTGTGACGTTGTTCAGGGCTCCGGACGAAGTTGGTTAAACTCCTTCTTCTCCGCTCTTTTCAATGTTTTGTGTCATTTTCACCTATTTTAAAGGACTGTGCCTCAGACAGCTGGGTTGTTGCAATTTTTACGTACCAGCAGCAATAGATCACTAACGGAGTCTGGTTTCGATGTTAAAACCACTCTCTTCATTAGTATCTACTCCAAATCTAAAAGATTGAACGAAATAAACAGCAATTAACGGTGTTGTACATATTCCAAACTATTGGGAAACAATGCTTAAAGTCTTAAGATGGTAAAGTGGAAAAGTTCAGTAATCTACGGAACAAGCGAGTGAGAGGAGAGATTTGTAAATCCACAGGAACATGTAGAGAGAAGGCAATTACGAAGAATTCCACACACATTCCACGCTGGGTGAACGAAATAACAGTCGCCGAAGATCTTATCCGTCGATTAGTTCCGAAATCCACTTAGAAATATCACCAGGTGACAGTCACAGGAATATCGTCTTCGGGTGGTTACCACAAAACACCCCGATTCCGGGTAAGGGAAATCCACACATCTGGATGATACGAAGTGACTGTCACACATCCGTTGTGCACTGCGTGCCGATGATCAACCCAATCTTTTGGGCATAGCAGTGACAAGCTGAAGTCTCTCTCACTCTTCCTCTCTTCGTCTCCCTCTATCTCTCTCTCTCCCCTCCCTCTCCTCCCCCCTCTGTCTCTCTGTCTCTGCTGCAGCGCCTGTCTGACGTCACAGACCCGCCTCACTCAGGCACTTAAAGCGACACTCACAGTAAGCGAACCTGCGGTCTCGGAACACAATGCACCTCTAAAGTCTGACAGCAGACTGGCGAGTGAAATTTCGATGGTGCAGAATCAGAAACCAAAGAGTTGCCAGCCTGAGTCAGGCTTTGCGGCTCCAGAGAGAGAATGGGTCTGGAGTTTAGGAGGAGGAGGAGAGGGGAGAAACAGACCTACAGGATATGGCTACAAAAGGAAAATCAGAAAAAATTGGAAACTGGTTGACCGAAAAAAAAGATTGTTAGTTTCTGCAAAATACTGGTGGAAATCAAAAGATTAGGCAGCAATTGTGGAGAGGAATAAATAAACAACTTTTAGACCGAGCCTCTTCAGCATGCCTAGACTGTGGACTCCGCTGCTTAGTTACTACCTGAACTGCAGAGCTCCCCCAGCATTTTGTGTGTGTGCGTCTCTGTATGTCCAGCCACTGCAGAATCTCCTGTGTTTTATACCTGCATTTTACATTGGCATTAGATACACGTGGATATTGAATACATTGTTTATGTGAGCCGCTTCCTGCGTTAAAAAAGCTTCAGATTTTTTCTATATACCCGAAAAAAATGAGATATGGACATTGAACCGGTGCTTCAAGAACTGTTTAATGGCACCGTTATTACCCTTAAGGCCCTGCGCGAATAATTCTTATCAGGCACTGAAGCACTGATGAACTGCGCAGGCGTCAGGCTGACGACGTCCCCGAGTATCACGCATGCGCGCAGCACACGAGGCCTTGAAAATGTCGGTTGCAGGTAAGAGCGATTCTCCGTGTTTTTATCTTATACACCGACTTCGGGATAATTCCTCTGAATTTCGGAGACCGTGACCCGCAATCCCGGGACAGTCCTGCCCTCTTCCCTCTCTCTCAGCCCCACGATCCGTACACGGGCCCCGGGGAGCTTCCGGCTGATGAGGGAATGGGAACCGATGGATCTCTCAGACAGAGCTGAGCTCCAGCTATCTAAATGCAAGGATTAGGAACTCGGAGAAAGGGAACAAAACCCGTCTGTGGACACTCTCTGGAGGTCCAAGATTCGTATGTTACACGACCGCTGGACTAAGTGTGTAAATGTAGGAGTGGACTATGCTGAAAAATAGATGTGCTAGATTTTCTAAAATTGACTCCTTCTACCTTAGGCCACAACCTTATCTGTCATTCCTTATTTATTTATTTATTTATCTATCTATCTATCTATCTATCTATCTATCTATCTATCTATCTAATATGGAAAAGCAGTATAACATTAGATGATCATCAGCATAAGATGAAAGTTTAAACCTTAGCCTTTGTTTTAAATTAGTACTTAGTCTTTTCTGTGATTAGAAAATCGGAATCTTGGTTAAATTACTGGACATAAAGTATGGTGAGGTGCAGTGCTAGCATTGTAGATTAGCAAAGATTCTACTTTGGATTGGACTTCCAGAGCACAGTTACTGGATATCCACAGGACAGTACTGTCGAAGACTAAGACAGTACTTCCAAATAGAATTGGAAAGGATATGAGAGTGAATTTTTGCAGTGATGCAGGGCAAGAGAAAAGGATTGGAGTTGAAAGGATAGTTCTGGTTGATGATCTCCATTCATGCCAACAATAATTTTATAATAATTGTTCTGTGATTCTGTGTGAAGCTTCCCTGGTCATTTGCCAGCTCTTCTTGTGATTCTGCTCCTAAATGTGAAGACATGGAGAAGTGAGTTTAAAATTATGCCATTGAACTGGCAAGAATGGACCACACCTATTGGTCCTCATTTGCTTTTTTCGGAGCCTTGTCAATAGCATGAATAACTGAATAAACATTTCATTAGAACGGGGTAGATTAAACTGAATATAAACGATCTTTAAAATTATACCCCTTCCCACTTATTATTTTCGCTGGAAAAGAGATGTTGAAATTCTAAGTAATCATGACTACAGTGTAATATGGTTAAAAAAAAGCTCAAGGTCAAATTAGCGTGAAACATTTGTAGAGCATTTTATAGGAAGGGACATTAAAGACATTCATCATTCATGCTGATTTTTCCTCCCAGCACTGCCGCAAATACACAAACCACCCCACCTCCCTTCAGATCCACTCCATGCTGTGCCTGATGAACCAGCCAAGATTAGCAGTTCACCATCTGTGGGAAAAATTGAGTACAAATACCTAATAAGATTGGGATGTGTACATCCGTCTCCCAGTTTATGATGTAGGAGCATTGATATTATGCTGCTTTGTGCGTAAAATATACAATCCTCTTTGTTCAATTCTTTATTAGCTAGTGAACTTACAAGTTTGCTTCAGGGAGTTAAGCAATTTAATTTTAAACAACAGCATGAATTGATCAATGTTACCAATTTTAAATAGCAAAAAGGTTATAGTCTTTTTTTCCTGGGAAAAAATAAAAGGGGGATAAAGAAGACTTTTGGTCTGAAGTTTGAATAGTATTATGATGTGACTGCATTTTTCGAAAGAAAAGAACAACAATTGTAGTTATCCAAATGCAGAAAGGTTAATCCTACATTAAATGTGAATTAAGATTAAGAGATTCAAGATAATGTTTATTTAATAAAATAAAAATAAAAGCACAGGGGAGAAATCGGCCTCTGCAGCAACTTTTTTTTTCAGAGTGCTCAGTGGTTCATTGAAATCAGGTCCAGAATTTACCTGCACTTCTGATGGGAAATCTGTTGGATGTGTTTCTGACAAGCATACACCCAAAAAATGTTATGAGTCAATGCACGAAGTGGACTGAACGCCAGCACTTATGAACAGTGTGTTTCAGCCCATTCTGTTTCAATCCTTATGAAATGTGAAATAATATGAAAGGTCTAGAACTTGATAGAGGGCTAAAAGATTATGAGAGGCATAGACAGGGTGGATAGTCAGTACCTGTTTCCCAGGGCACCAATAGCAAACACCAGAGGGCATATGTACAAAATTAAGGGAGGGAAGTTTCGGGGAGACATTAGGGGTAAGTTTTTTTACACAGAGGGTTGTGAGTGACTGGAATGACTTGCCAGGGGTGGTGGTGGAGGCTACAACATTAGGGGTATTTAACAACCTCTTGGACAGGCACATGGATGAAAAAAAAATGGAGGGTTACGGGGTAGTGTGGGTTTAGTTCTTTTTTTTAAGGTTTATATGGGTTGGCACAACATGGAGGGCTGAAGGGCCTGTACTGTGCTGTAGTGTTCTATTCTATGGCTCTAAAATCTTTTACATCACCAGTTGAGAAAATCATCTGTGGTCTACCTCCAATCACAAAGAGGAAATCTGCAGATGCTGGAAATCCGAGGTACACACACAAATTGCTGGAGGAATTCAGCATTAGTACTCTTTTCCATAGATACTGCCTGGCCTGCTGAGTTCCTCCGGCATTTTGTGTGTGTTTCTTGTTCTACCTCCTCTCGGTCTGCATTTTTCTACCAGTGAGAACATGCTTCCACCAATTCTGTCTGGCTACATAATGATATCAAACACCTTTGCCCTGGGCAACAAGTAGCTTTCACATCAGAAATGTGCCAGACTCCAGTGAGACAGAAAGACTACTGCCCTTCCTTTCATATTCATTGGCATTACCATCACTGAGTTCACCACTGTCAGTCACCTGGGTGAGACTTCAGGGGAAATACTTATGTACAATACTGTCCGTATTGTTGCTGGAGAATTTTCAAGTGGGAAGAAGTGGAGTGATATTTGGAAATTTGAAATTTAAAGCATCATTTAGCAAGAAAATCACAAATAGGTGTTTTGCAAAAGCTGTGGCGAGTAAATCCTTCATTAACCTGTTACATAGGTTGTATGAGAGTGCAGATGAACTCAATCAAGCCCAGAGGAGATTAAAGTTCTTACTGACAGTGATTTGCTCACTGTTGAAATGGATATCTCTCTATATAAAATTAAGTTTGCACATGTTGTTGTCACTGGGTAAAAATTGTACAGTACAAGGTTTTTGCACACACTGGACATTACAAATTAGAGGGGATATTGGTGGAAAGGCGGGGAGACCTCCAGTGTCCCTGATGCCCTCACGTAGAAGGTGTATATCCAGCTGCACTTTAAGGAGTTTGAGCTGGAAATGGATGAATTCCGCATCATCCAAGCATCGGAGGGTGTGATAGGTATGACGTGCAGAGAGGTGAGTTGCACCCAGGGTGCAGGACACAGGAAACTGGATGAGAGTCAGGAAGGGGAATTATCCCACACAACAGGTGGACCACATTAGAAACTGTTGTGGGGGGGGAATTACCTGGCAGAGGAAAGTCAAAGGGGGTGATAGGGGATTTGTTAGTTAGGGGAACAGAACTAGAAAGGGACGAATATCCTAGTGGCAAGGCTTGCTGGTGCTCCCCTGTGGGGTGGGTGGTTAAACTAAAGTTGCAGGGAGGATTGGAGCCAGAATGACAGGACAGAGAGTGGAGAGGGTGAATTGAATTGAATTGACTTTATTACTTACATTCTTTGTACACGAGTTGTAGAAATCTTTATGTTACTTCTCTGTCTAAATGTGCAATGTGAAATTTATAATAGTTTATAATAAATAGTATGTACAACAGGACAGTCAGGATAAATAAAAGTACAATTGTATCAGCATGAATTAATCAATCAGAGGGCCTGGTGGAAGAAGCTGTCCCTGGGCCTGTTGGTCCGGGCTTTCAGGCTGTGGTACCGTTTCCCAGATGGTAGCAGCTGGAACAGTTTGTGGTTGCGGTGACTCTGGTCCACAATGATCCTTTTTACACACCTGTTTTTGTCAATGTCCTGAATAGTGAGAAGTTCATATCTGCATATGCGCTGGGCTGTCCACACCACTCTCTGCAGAGTCCTGCAATTGAGGGAAGTACAGTACCCATACCAGGCAGCGATGCAGCCAGTCAGGACACTCTCATTTGTGCCCCTGTCGAAAGTTCTTAGGATTTTGGACCCATACCAAACTTCTTCAACCATCTGACGTGAAAGAGGCGCACGGCCACCTACCACACAGCCACATGTATGTACAGACCACATGAGATCCTCGGTGATGTTTATGCCAAGGAACTTAAAGCTGTTCACACTCTCAACCCCAGATCCATTGATTTCAATAGGGGTTAACCTGGCTACATTCCTTCTGTAGTCCACAACCAGTTCCCTTGCTTTTGTGACATTGAGGGAGAGGCTGCTTTCTTGACACCCAGACAGACGTTGTTCAGACATCAGATAGAGTCAGCAGACAAAAGGTTGAGCGTGGTGCGATGACTGTGCTGAGCTGTGTATATCACAATGCAAGAAGCATCGGAGGAACGCCCAATGAGCTCAGGACAGGGAATTATGATATTGTAGCCATTTTCGGGACTTGGTTGCACCCAACACTACAAGAGATTTAGAGGAACAAACTTTATAGAGATCACAGACTGTGCTACGAAACAAAGGTTGATATAGTAAGTGATTATAACTTTTTATATATTGAGTGGAACTCCCATACTGTAAAAGGACTAAATGGGGTAGAGTTTTTCAAATGTGCCCTTAATCAGGGTGTAGAATTCCCAATGTAGAAGTGTGCAATAAGCTGTTAGGAAATGATCCAGTGTTAGTGACTGAAATTAGTGTTTGGAAACACTTTGTATCTAGCGATCGTAATAACATAAGATTCAAAGTAAATATGGAAAAAGAGAGGGCTGGACAATGGGTTGAGATTCTAAATTGGAGAAAGGTCAATTCTGATGGTATCAGTAAGATCTGGCAATTGTGGATTGGGACAGGCTGTTTTTCCAGCAAAAGAGTACTTGTAAGTGGGAGTTCTTCAGAAGTGAGGGTGTAGAGTTTATATGTGCCTGCCAAAATACAAGTTATAAGGTAAATGGTGCAGGGAACCTTGGTTTTCAAGAGATCTTGCGACTTCGGATATTTTGTTCCCCTAAATGCCTCAGACCGTTGGGTGCTACCAAGATCCATTAATGACTACAATATCATGATTCCACACCCTGAGCTCATCTGACTTTTTGTTTAGTCGTCTTCTGTTGGTTTCTAAAAGCTTCCCAATAGTTCTTGCTCTTCTGTTTGCTCTCTTTTTGACTTTTATGTTGGATTTGGCTTCTCATTTTAGCCCCAGTTGTGTCCTCCTGCCTTTCAAATGCTTCCACTTCTTTGGAATGTATCTAACACTCAGCTCTTGAATTGCTTCCAGAAACTCCAGCCATTGCTGCTCCGTTGTCACTCCTACCTTTTCCCTTCCAAACTATTTTGGCCAGCTTCTCCGTCACAGAAACATGGAGAAGTTTAGTACAGAAACAGGCAATTTGTCCCATCTAGTCAATGCTGAAAAAACATTCAAGCTGTCTAATGCAACTACCTGCACCGGGACCATCACCCTCCATACACCTACCATCCAGGCTCCCATCCAAACTTCTTTTAAATGGTGAAAGTGAGCTAGTATGCACCACTTGTGCTGGCATCTCATTCCACACTGTCACGGCCAATTCAGTGAAGAGGTTTTCCTCATGTTCCCCATAAATTTTCACCTCCTCACTTATCCATCCCCTCTGGTTGTTGCAGCACTTAATATCAGTTGAAAAACCCTGCTTGAATTTACCCGTTCTATGCCCTTATATTTTGTCTACACAGAAACACAGGAAACCTACAGCACAATACAGGCCTTTTGGCCCACAAAGCTGTGCCAAACATATCCTTACCTTAGAACTACTTAGGCTTACCCATAGTCCTCTAATTTTCTAAGCTCCATGTATCCATCCAGGAGTCTCTAAAAAGACCCTTTTGTTTCTGCCCCCAGCACCGCCGCTGGCAGCCCACTCCACGCACACCACTCTCTGTATGAAAAAAACTAACTTCTGTACTTCTAACTAATCCTCAAAGCAATGTATTATTTCCTGGTTTATGTTTAGAGCCTTTGTTAGGTGTATAAGATGATGAGGGGCATTGATCGTGTGGATAGCCAGAGGTTTTTTCTCAGTGTTGAAATGGCTAACATGAGGGGGCATAGTGTCAAGGTGCTTGGAAATAGATACCGAGGGGATGTCTGTTTTACACAGAGAGTGGTGAGTGTATGTGGAATGCGCTGCCAGCAGCGGTGGTCAATGCAGATACAATAGGGTCTTTTAACAGCCTTATAGATAGGAATATGGAGCTTAGAAAAATAGAGGTCTATGCACTACGGAAATTCTACGGAGTTTCTAGAGTAAGTTACATGGTTGGCACAACATTGTAGGCTGAATGGCCTGGAACATGCTGTAGATTTCTATGTTCTACGTTGAACAGCAAAATAATTTTTCTTCTTTAATCTGTACAGTGTCCACGATTTTAATGCTGCTTTTCGACACTCCCATAGACCCTTTGAGCATCTCCTGAGTAAACAGAGATTAAAAAATATTTAAGATCTCCCCCATCTGCTTTCGTTCCACACGTCGATTCCCTTTCTGGTCTTCCAGAGAATCAACTTTGTGCCTTGCAATCCGTTTGCTCTTAATCTATCACTAGAATCCCTGAGGATTATCCTTCATCTTTTCTGTGACGGCAACCTCATGCCATCTTTTAGCCATCCTGATTTATTTCTTATGTGTCCTCTTGCATTTCTTATATTCCATAAGAAACTGCCTGTCGATCCCTTTTATGCAATTCCATTTTGTGCTTCACCAGGATCTCAATATCTCTTGAAATCCAAGTTTCCCTACAGTTTCTATCTTTACCTTTGATTCTGACATACCCGCTTACTACTTTCAAAATTTTGCTTTGAAGGCCTCCCATTTACCAAGCACACCTTTGCCATAAAGCAGCCTGTCCCATTCTACTGTTGCCAGATCCTAGTGTCATAATTCCAGGTGTTGATCCATCGCTGAACACATCCACCTTTCCTACGCTGCTCCTTGTATTGAAATATACAGGGCTCAGCATATTCACTGCACCATGCTCAACTTTTTCATTCCTGACTTTGTCTGAGGACTGAACAACAACTGTCTCCACAACCCCACCACTATCTGTTCTGTTATTCAGGCTCCCATTCCCCCTGCAACTTTAGTTTAACCCTCCTTACCCCCACCTCCCACCGTGCAGTTCTATCACCCCTTTGGCTTTCCTCTCCCAGATCAGTAAAAAGGAGGTGCATACCAGGTACAGGCAGAGAGGAACAAATGGTGTACATATGAAATACAGGAAATTCAAGTGAACACTTATGAAAGAAATAAAAGAAGGCATGAGGTTTCTCCAGCAGACAAGGTGAAGGAGAATCCTCAGGGATTCTGCAGATATGTTAAGAGCAAAAAGATTGCAAGGGAAAAAAATAATCCTCTGCAAGATCAGAATGGTAGTCCATATGAAGGGATAACATAGACTTGGGGAGATTTTTTTGTGCATTCTTATTTACTCAGGAGATGGGCACAGAGTCTATAGAAGTGAGGCAAAGCAGCAACAACTTCATGGACCTTGTGCAGATGACAGAGGTGGAGCTGTTTGCTGTCTTAAGGCAAATTAGCGTGGATCAATCTCCAAGGCCTGACAGGTTGTTCCCTGGGACTCTGCGGAGGACAAATGCAGAAACTGTCAGGGCACTAGCAGAAATATTTAAATAATCCTCAGTGACAGGTGAGGTACTGGAGGATTGGGGGACAGCCAATGTTGTTCCGCTGTTCAAGAAAGTCTCTAAAAATAAACTAGGAAATTGTGCATTGGTGAGCTTGACATCAGTAGTGACATTATGTGCAGGAACCGGATATACAAGTATTTGGATAGATGTGGACTGATCAAGGATAGACAGCATGGCTTTGTGCATGGTAGGTCATGTCTAACCAATCTTTCTCGAGGAAGTTATCAGGAAAGTGGATGAAGGCAAGGCAGTGGATGTTGTCTACATGGACGTCAGCAAGGCACTTGACAAAGTCTCATATGGGAGGTTGGTCAGGAAGGTTCAGTCATTCAGCATTCAAGATGAGACAGTAAATTGGATGAGACACTGTCTTTGGCAGAAGCCAGAGTGTGGTAGCAGATGGTTGCCTCTCTGACTGGAGGCCTGTGACTAGTGGTTGCCACGGGGATCAGTGCTGGATCTGTTGTTGTTTGTCATCTATATCAGTAATCTGGATGATAGTGTGGTTAACTGGATTAGCAGATTTATGACCACCAAGACTGGTGGTGTAGTGGACAGCGAGGAAGACTATCATGGCTTGCAGTGCGATCTGGACCAGCTGGAAAATGGTTTGAGAAATGGAAAATGGAATTTAATGCAGACAAGTGTGAGTTGTTGCACTTTGGTCTGACCTACCAACGGAGGTCTTTCACAGTGACTGGTCGGGCACGGAGGAGTGTTGTGGAAGAAAGGGACCTGGGAATACAAGTCCTTAATTCACTGAAAGTGGTATCACAGGTAGATAGGGATGGAAAGAATGATTTCAGTCCATTGCCCTTCATGAATCAAAATACTGACAACAATAGATGGATGTTATGTTGACTTGTAGAAGATGTTGCTGAGGCCTAATTTGAAGTATTGTGTGCAATTCAGGTCACCTACCTACAGGAAAGATGTAAAAGAGGTTCAGAGAGTTCAGAGAAAATTCACAAGGATGTTGCCAGATACGGAGGACTTGGGTTATAAGGAAGGATTGAATGGGTCAGGACTTTATTCCTTGGAATGTAGAAGATTGAGGGGAGATTTGATTGTGATAGAGGGGCATAGATAGTGTAAATGCAAGCTGGCTTTCTCCACTGAGATGGGGTGGGACAACAACCAGAGGCCATGGGTTAAGGGTGAAAGGTGAACATGAGGGGAAACTTCTTCACACAGATGGTCATCCGGGTGTGGAATGAGCAGCCAGCACAAGTGGTGCATGCGAGCTCGATTTCAACATTTAAGAGGTTTGTGTTGGTACCTGGATGGTAGGGGGGTGGGAGTGGACAGTTTAAATAGTTCAGCACAAACTAGATGGCCCAAAGGGTCTGTTTCTGTGTTGAAATTTTCTATGACTATGACAAGAACAAAATTACAAAATACAAAAATTCACTCAAGTCCTTTTAACAGCTGCGGACCAAACATTCATCTCAGCAGAAATTTCTTATATGGCATTAAAACTGTAGCACTTTAAGTTAATAAAACATAAAAGAAGACCGCAGCTGCATGTCAAGAAAGACTATTTGTGTGAGACTGTTTCAGTTACTGTGGGGCCAGGCACCCATGCAGCTCAGCAGGAACAGGGAATAATACCAATGGAGAGAGTCAAACTGAGCCAGATCACATATTGGAGACGGCAGAAATGCCCCATTACTTAGAAACATAGAAAATAGGTGCAGGAGTAGGCCATTCGGCCCTTCGAACCTGCACCGCTATTCAGTATGATCATGGCTGATCATCCCACTCAGAACCCTGTACCTGCTTTCTCTCCAAACCCCTTGATCCCTTTACCCACAAGGGCCATATCTAACTCCCTCTTAAATATAGACAATGAACTGGCCTCAACTGTTTCCTGTGACAGAGAAATCCACCGATTCAGAAGAAGTTTCTCTTCATCTCGGTCCTAAAAGGCTTCCCCTTTATCCTTAATCTGTGACCCCTCGTTCTGGACTTCCCCAACATTGAGAACAATGTTCCTAGATCTAGCCTGTCCAATCCCTTTAGAATTTAATTCATTTCAATAAGATACCCCTCAATCTTCTAAATTCCAGTGAGTATAAGCCTAGTTGATCCAGTCTTTCTTCATATGAATGTCCTGCCATCCCAGGAATCAATCTGGTGAACGTTCTTTGTACTCCCTCTATGGCAAGAATGTCTTTCCTCAGAGTAGGGGACCAAAACTGCACACAATACTCCAGGTGTGGTCTCACCAAGGCCTTGTACAACTGCAGTAGAACCTCCCTGCTCCTGTATTCGAATCCTCTTGCTATGAATGCCAACATACCATTCACCTTTTTCACCGCCTGCTGTACCTGCATGCCCACTTTCAATGACTGGTGTACAATGACACCCAGGTCTCATTGCACCTCCCCTTTTCCTAATCAAACATCATTCAAATAATAATCTGTTTTCCTGTTCTTGCCACCAAAATGGATAACCTCACATTTATCCACACTAAACTGCATCTGCCATGAATTTGCCCACTCACCTAACCTATCCCAGTCACCCTGCATTCTCTTTGCATCCTCCTCACAGCTAACACTGCCACCCAGCTTCGTGTTATCCGGAAACTGGGAGATGCTGCGTTTAATTCTCTTGTCTAAATCATTAATATATATTGTAAGCAACTGGGGTCCCAGCACTGAGCCTTGTGGTACCCCACTAGTCACTGCCTGCCATTCTGAAAAGGTCCTGTTTATTCCCACACATTACTTCCTGTCTGCCAACCAATTCTCTATCCACATCAATACCATACTCCCAATACTGTGTGCTTTAAGTTTGCACACTAATCTCCTGTGTGGGACCTGGTCAAAAGTCTTTTGACAATCCAAATATACCACATCCACTGGTTCTCCCCTATCCACTCTACTAGTTACATCCTTAAAAAATTCTATAAGATTCGTCAGGCATGATTTTCCTTTCACAAATCCATGCTGACTTTGTCTGATGATTTCACCGCTTTCCAAATGTGCTGTTATCACATCTTTGATAACTGACTCTAGCATTTTCCCCACCACCGATGTCAGGCTAACTGGTCTATAATTCCCCGGTTTCTCTCTCCCTCCCTTTTTAAAAAGTGGGGTTACATTAGCCACCCTCCAATCCTCAGGAACTAATCCAGAATCTAAAGAGTTTTGAAAAATTATCACTAATGCGTATACTATTTCTTGGGCTACTTCCTTAAGCACTCTGGGATGCAGTCCATTTGACCCTAGGGATATATCTGCCTTTAATCCCTTCAATTTACCCAACACCACTTCCCTACTAACAAGTATTTCCCTCAGTTCCTCCATCTCACTAGACCCTCGGTCCCCTACTATTTCCGGAAGATTATTTACGTCCTCCTTAGTGAAGACAGAATCAAAGCAGTTATTCAGTTGGTCTGCTATGTCCTTGTTCCCCATGATCAATTCACCTGCTTCGGACTATAAGGGACCTAAATTTATCTTAACCAGTCTTTTTCTTTTCATATATATATAAAAGCTTTTACAGTCAGTTTTTATGTTCCCTGCCAGCTTTCTCGCATAATCTTTTTTCCCTTTACTAATTAAGCCCTTTGTCCTCCTCTTCTGGGCTCTGAATTTCTCCCAGTCCTCAGCTGTGCCACTTTTTCTGGCAAATTTACTATCCCTAATTTCCCTTGTCAGCCTCGGGTGCACTACCTTCCCTGGTTTATTCTTTTACCAAACTGGGATGAACAATTGTTGTAGTTCATCCATGCGATCTTTAAATGCTTGCCATTGCATATCCACTGTCAACCCTTTAAGTATCACTTGCCAATCTATCTTAGCTAATTCACGTCTCATACCTTCAAAGTTACCCTTCTTTAAGTTCAGAACCTTTGTTTCTGAATTAACTATGTCACTCTCTATGTTAATGAGGAATTCCACCATATTATGGTCACTTTTACCCAAGGGGCCTCGCACGACAAGATTGCTAGCCCTTCCTCATTGCTCAATACCCAGTCTAGAATGGCCTGCTCTCTAGTTGGTTCCTCGATATGTTGGTTCAGAAAACTATCCTGCATACATTCCAAGAAATCCTCTTCCTCAGCACTCTTACCAATTTGGTTCACCCAATCTATATATAGATTGAACTCACCCATTATAACTGCTGTTCCTTTATTGCACGCATTTCTAATTTCCTGTTTAATGCCATCCCCAACCTCACTACTCCTGTTAGGTGGCCTGTACACAACTCCCACCAGCGTTTTCTGCCCCTGAGTGTTACGCAGCTCTACCCATATCGATTCCATATCCTCCAGGCTAATATCCTTCCTTTCTATTGCGTTAATCTCCTCTCTAACCAGCAACACTTCCCCATCTCCTTTTCTTTCCTGTCTATCCCTCCTGAATATGGAATATCCCTGGATGTTGAGCTCCTATCCTTGGTCACCCTGGAGCCATGTCTCTGTGATTCTAACTATATCATATTCATTAATAACTATCTGCACATTCAATTCATCTACCTTGTTATGAATGCCCCTTGCATTGACACACAAAGCCTTCAGGCTTGTTTTTACAACAATTATGTTGAAAAGTGACCCTTTTTGATTTTTGTCCTGGATTTCCCTGCCTGCCACTTTTACTTTCCACCTTACTACTTTTTGCTTCTACCCTCATTTTACACCCCTCTGTCTCTCTGCCCCTGCCACATTAGTCTAAATCCTCCTGAACAGCAGTAGCAAATACTCCCCCTAGGACATTGGTTCCAGTCCAGCCCAGGTCCAGACCGTCCTGTTTGCTTCAGTCCCACCTTCCCCAGAACTGGTTCCAATGCTCCAGAAATTTGAATCCCTCCCCCTTGCACCATTTTTCAAGCCATGTACTCATCTGAAAGATACTCCTATTTCTACTCTGACTAGCACGTGGTCCTACTTTTTAGTTTATCTGCTAACTCCCTAAATTCATCCGTTTTTTTTACCTATATCATTGATACCTGTGTACACCACGACCACTGGCTGTTCACCCTCCCACTTCAGAATGTCCTGCAGCCGCTGAGGGACATCCTTGACCCTTGCATCAGGGAGGCAACATACCATCCTGGAGTCTTGTTTGCGGCCGCAGAAATGCATATCACCACCCCTTCCCTTTCTGCCTGTGTAGTCTTTACCTGCGGTGTGGCCAACTCACTGAACGTGCTATTCACGACTTTCTCAGCATCATGGATGCTCCAGAATGTATCCAGTTGTAGCTCAAGCGGCTCAATGTGGTCTGTCAGAAGCTGCAGCTGGACACACTTCCTGCACACATAGTCGTCAGGGACACTGGAAGTATCCCTGTTTTCCCACAAGCTGCAGGAGCAACAAACCACGGGGCCGATCTCAGCTGTCATGACCTACCCAAATAGGTTGCCTCAACTTTTGAAATGTTCTCCTTCTAAAGGAAATTACCTGGCCTTACCTCACTTGGAGTGAAGCTCGTCCTCAGCCTCTGCTCTCTGAAGCCTCTGGAGAAAAAGCCTTCCTACTCTGTCTCCCTCTATTCTTACAGAGACAGGAAGAGCATCGGGGAATTGATGGTCATTCCAGATACCAGCTCTCTGCCCAGTCAGGAGATGATTTCTCTGTCCAACATGGGTAGAACCTCACTGTAACAGTGTGATACCAGTTCAAACCTTGGCAACTCAAGTAATCTCATCTGAAATGTTGTCCTACACCCTTTGATGGATTTTGTAAATCTTTTTACAGGTTAAAAACAAGAAGGAATTTGTCTCCAGGAAGCTCAAACACGGCACGCCAATTTTCTTGTTTCTGTCTCGATATTTAAGAAGTGGAGCAGGAGATTCAATTGACCTGCTCAGACTGTGGGGAGGGATTCACTCAGTCATTTGACCAACTGGCAAGCCCGTCATTTTACACAGGAGAAAGGCCTTTCATCTGCTCAGACAGTGGAAATGGATTCACTCGGTTATCACAATTGAAGGTACATCAGCAAGTTCACACTGGGCAAGACCATTCACCTGTTCAGTGTGTGAGAAAGGATTCAGTTGGTTTTCCCACCTGTGGACACACCAGTCAGTTCACACCACACTGGGCACAGGCTGGTCATCTGCTGAATTTCTGGGAAAGGATTCACTCAGTCTTCTGACCTAATGGCTCACCAGCGAGTTCACACCAGGGAGCGGCCGTTCACCTGCTCAGTCTGTGAGAAGAGATTCACTCACTCTGCCACCCTATGGAAACACCAGCGAGTTCACACAGGGGAGAAACCATTCACCTGCTCAGTCTGTGGGAAGGGATTCACTCAGTCATCCCCCTTACTGGTACATCAGCAAGTTCACACCGGGGAGAGGCCGTTCACCTGCTCAGAATGTGGGAAGAGATTCACTCGGTTATCCCACCTACAGAGTCATCAGAGAGTTCACACTGGGGAGAAGCCATTCAACTGCTCAGTCTGTGGAACAAGATTTACTCGGTTATCCAACCTAGAGAGTCACCAGCGAGTTCACACTGGAGAGAAGTCGTTCACCTGCTCAGTCTGTGGGAAGAGATTCACTCGGTTATCCCGCCTACATAGTCATCAGCGAGTTCACACTGGGGAGAGGCCGTTCACCTGCTCTGAATGTGGGAAAGGATTCACTCAGTCATCTGACCTACAGAGTCATCAGCGAGTTCACAGTGGAGAGAGGCCATTCACCTGCTCAGTCTGTGGGAAAGGATTCACTCGGTCATCCAACCTACAGAGTCATCAGCGAGTTCACACTGGGGAGAAGCCGTTCACCTGCTTAGACTGTGGGAAGAGATTCACTCAGTTATCCCACCTACAGAAACACCAGCGAATTCACACTGGGGAGAAGCCGTTCACCTGCTCAGAATGTGAGAAGAGATTCACTGATTCATCCTACCTACTGGTGCATCAGCGAGTTCACACTGGGGAGAAACCGTTCACCTGCTCAGAATGTGGGAAGAGATTCACTGACTATTCCACCCTGCAGAGACATCAGCGAGTTCACACCAGGGAGAAGCCATTCACCTGCTCAGAATGTGGGAAACGTTTCACTGATTCATCCTACCTGCAGAGTCATCAGCGAATTCACACTGGGGAGAAGCCGTTCACCTGCTTGGTCTGTGGGAAGAGATTCACTGATTCATCCAACCTACAGAGACATCAGCGAGTTCACACTGGGGAGAAACCATTCAGCTGCTCAGTCTGCGGGAAGGGATTCACTGATTCATCTACCCTACAGAGTCATCAACGAGTTCACACTGGGGAGAAGCCATTCACCTGCTCAGTCTGTGGAAAGGGATTCACTCAGTCATCCAACCTGCTGGTCCACCAGCAAGTTCACACTGGGGAGAGGATGTGTACATGCGCATGGTGCGGGAAGGGATTCACTACCTCATCTAAACTGAAGGTACATCAGAGAGTTCACACTGGGGAAAAGCCGTTCACCTGCTCAGTCTGTGGGAAGAGATTCACTGACTCTTCCACCTTACAGAGACATCAGCGAGTTCACACTGGGGAGAGGCCATTCACCTGCTCAGTCTGTGGAAAGGGATTCACTCAGTCATCCACCCTACAGAAACATCAGCGAGTTCACACTGGGAGAAGCCGTTCACCTGCTCAGAATGTGGGATAGGATTCACTCAGTCATTCCAACTACTGGAACACCAGTCAGTTCACAATGGGGAGTGACTGTTGTTATGATTCCCTAGGTTTCGTTTGCTGTGGACTGTCATTTTAAGAGAGAGAGAGAGATTAAGAAGGCAAATCAGTCTGACTTGCAGCTTGTTTACTTCGCTCGCAGCTTGTATAGTTTTAACTGAGGACACAGAGTCAGACGGAGAAGAAGGAGGAAAATCGAATGTTGTTGTCACCTTGTTTGATCCGTAGGAGTGGATCTGATTTGGGGTATCCTGTGAAGACCACTGATGTGTTAACCCTTGCTGGGTGAAGTGGGGTAATTCACTGGAAGACGATACCCCTTGTGACAAGTCACTTTCGGTGATAATTCGTATGTGGATTTGGAATGATGGATGAAATCTACAGGAACTGTTCTCGCGTTTTACCACCTTGGAACCTGTGGAATTCGACATAATTGCCTTAGCATTACAAATATCTGCGTCTCATCAACTATTCTGTGGTTGAACTGAACTTTCATACTTTACCATCCAAGCCTTGTTTCCCCTGAGCTCAATAGTTTGGGAGTTATATTTACACACACGTTTATACACATATCACTTCACTTTTGTTTAACTTGTTTAAGTTGCAATATTAAAAGTAGTTACTAATAAAGCTAGTGGTTTTAACATGAAAACCAGTCTCCAGGTGCAGTCTATTGCTGCTGGTTTGTTTCTAAAGCATTATGCTTCATAACAAAATTGGGGCCTGCGTCCGGGATATGAACAAATTTGGGGGCTTATTGATCGATTAATTATCGATTTGATTGGGGAGATCCTTTTTGATTTAGTTGTGTGTGGAAATCAGCTGTAATGGATATTGATAAATTTCTGAATGTGACAACCCCTGAGGCATTAGGAAAAGCCAAAAAGCATGAATTGCTTACTATTGATAATGGGCTGAACCTTAAGGAGTTAAGAATCTGTGAATGACCAGGGGACACATAAAACTGGGAGAGCAGGTAAGGGTGAACAAAATAGGGGTTTTATTACCCAAAATGTTTATAAACTCAACAGAACTGTTCTCGAGTCTAAACCTGAATCAGCTAAACAGAACAGAACTGGGTTCGAACAACATAGAGAAATACTCCTCAAACCAAGAGACACCACTCAGCTCCTGACTGTAGGCTTATATTGGATGCTGGCCAGTCCATAGTAAATTGCAGGGGAGAGAAAACTTTCCTCTCCTTAAAAAGATACGGCATAAATGAAGTAGCTCCAGAGATCGTCCTTCTGGCTGTAGCAGAATGGCATGACCCAATTATCCAGCCCCATCTACTTAGGTAGATGGTGTAATGCAACAGCTCAGTCGTTTACCAGATTATCAGGAGGATGGGCGGCTACAGGACACTTTAATATGGCCGGTTGATGGTGCAACTGGGAATTGCAGCCGCCACAGGGGGGCTATATGAAAGCCAGAAGAAAATAGTTGAGCACTATATATCTATGAAGTTGTTTGATAAGGAGATGTTAGAGTTTTCCCGTGAGTAAGGAGGAGATCCAGTTAGGACCGGAACAATTGAAGGTTCATGTACTTAAATTAGAGGCTGAAGAGAAAGAGAGACAGAGGTGGTTTGATGCCAGAGAGGCAGCCAAACAGAGGGAAGAGACAGTAAAAAATGCGTTCTGAAGCTGAGGAAGCAGAAACACAGAGGGAAGAAGGAGAAAGACAGAGGCTTTAAGGCTAAGTTAAGGCTCGGGAAAGAAGTTGCTGCCTCAAAGGAGTTGGTTGTACCATTTATTGCCAGCCAAGAAGTTAAATTTGTCCCTCCATTTGATGAGACTGAGTTTGGTAAATACTTCCAGCCTTTTGAGAAAGTGGCTGAAAGTCAAAAGTGGCCGAAAGGAAGCTGGACTCTTTTGTTACAAAGTATAATTAAGGGTAAGGCTCAACAAGTTTATTCTACCGTATGAATTGAAAATGCAGCTAATTATGACATTGTGAAACAGGCTGTGCTGAAAGCTTATAAGTTGGTTCCAGAAACTTATAGACAAATGTTTAGAAATTTGAGGAAATCTGTGAATCAGACGTATGGAAATTGCTTATAAGAAGTTTGTGTGTTTTGACCGCTGGTGCACATATAAAAATGTAAATGATGATTTTAACAGCTTGATAGAGTTGGTTTTAATTGAAGAATTCAAAAGGCCCTGATGACATAAATATGTATTTAGATGGAAATGTTGCTGCCACTATGCAGGAGTCTGCTAGACTAGCAGATGAGTTTTCTTTAACTCATAAGGTTCAGTTTACCCCGAATAAGAGTTTCCAACAGAGTAGCAGGGATAACCAGGGAAAACCAGAAATTAAAGCTGGGACTAGTGACAAGAGTAAGGATGAAGGGAAACAGTTGAAGGAGAAATATTCTGGTCTCACTTGTTACTCTTGTAAGAAAGCTGGTCATATGATGGCTAATTGTTCTGTCCTGAAGAAGAAAAAGGAAAAGGAGACAGTCCCAAATCCCTGTGTTCAATATGTTAAAGCACCTATAAACCCACAGGGTTCTGAACATTCTGTTGATGTTCAGTTCAGGACTGAGAGGTCTGACCGAGTTAAGAAGGGATACAATTATTTTATGTCAGATGGATTTGTATTAGAAAAGGCAGGGTCTACCCCAGTACCAGTGGTACTGGGGCTTCACAGTCACTTATATTAGACAGCGTTCTAAAGTTTGGTGATGAGACTGACACTGGTGAGGTAAATCTTATTAAAGGTATTGGGGGCGGCATGTTTTCTGTGCCGTTGTACAAAGTAACTTTACAGTCAGGGTTGGTTTCGGAACCTGTTAAGATCAGATTGTGCTCCAGTTTACCGGTGGAAGATGTTACTTTGCTGTCAGGGAATGACCTGGCAGATGGTAAAGTTGTTCCTGCAGTGCTGTTGACAACTAAGCCAACCACTGACGACCCACAGATGGATTTTAACATTAATCCTTCCTGCGCAGTAACTCGAAGTATGGCTAAAAAAGTCTGCCGACGCAGATGGTTCTGTGCAGCATGATTCTGATACCAATGATAGCCAAAATCGGGATTCAGGCTATGATGACTTGTCAGGGAATTTTCTGCCTTCAGTGTTTCAACGAGATTCAGGTAGTAAGTCTGATGAGAAAGATTTATCCCTGTCTAGGAAGGAGTTTATAGCAGAAAAGAACCAAGACCCTGAGATTGAAGCTTTAAAAGAAACAGCTCTCTCAGATGTTGAGATTAAGAAAGTGCCAGTAGTATATTATCTCAAGGATGGAGTGTTAATGAGGAAGTGGAGACCACCTGCTGTACTTGCGAGTGAGGAATAGGCAATTGTTCACTAAGTTGTAGTTCCTTAAGTTTATAGGGCTGAAATTTTAACTATGGCCACAGTATGCCTTTTGGTGGCCATATTGGAGTGAATGAAACTGTAAACAGGATTATGATAGAAGTTTGCTGGCCTAATTTGAGGACAGATGTTGTGACCTTTCGCAGAACCTGTCACACTTGTCAAATTGTGGGTAAACCTAATCAGGTCACACCAGTGGCCCCACTGTGGTCTAAAACTGCATTCGGTGAACCCTTTTCAAAATTTATCATGCATTGTGCTGGCCCATTGCCAAAGACTAAAGCTGGCCATCAGTATCTGCTAACTATTATGTGTACTGCATCCAGATTCACAGAGGCAATACCTCTCAGAAATATTAAAGCTAAAACTGTGGCGAAGACTCTTACCAAGTTTTTTACTTTATCTGGTTTGCCTAAAGAAATCCAGTCTGATCATGGAAGTAATTTTACACATGGATTATTCCAGCAGGTAGTTTATGAACTAGGAACTAAACAAATTACATCATCTGCGTACCATCAGGAATCACAAGGGGCTTTGGAAAGATTTCACGCTACCCTCAAAACAATGATTAAGTATGTCTTGAAAATGAGTATGTGTTGAAACAGTATGTGTTGAAAATGGAAAAGACTGGGATGAAGGAATACATTTGCTTTTGTTCGCAGTAAGAGAGTCGGTACAGGAAACACTGGGCTTCAGTCCATTTGAACTTGTATTTGGTCATAGAGTGAGGGGACCTATAACCTTGTTAAAGGAACAGTGGATTGATGGGGATGTACATGTTATATTGTTAGACTTCGTTTTGGAGTTCAAAAATAAACTACACCAGGCCTGTAGTCTACCGAGACAAAACTTAAAGATTTCTCAAAACAGGATGAAGTGTTGGTTTGATAAGCGGGCTTTCAAACGAAAATAGAAGGTGGGGGATAAGGTGCTTGCCTTATTTCCAATGTTGATGAATCCACTTCAGGTGAAGTTCTATGGACCATATGAAATAGCCTCTCAAATTAATGATGTGAATTATGTTATTAAAACACGTGACAGACGTAAACTAACTCAGGTGGCACACATAAATATGACAAAGCCTTATTTTGACAAGCAGGCACCGTCTTTGAGTGTTGTTGTCAAAACATAGGTTTCTTGCAACCCTAAGAAGGCAACAGTTGTCTCGTCTGAGCCTTTTCACAAGCCAAACATGGTCCCAGTTAGGCTAATGAACTCGGTTGTTCCAGAAAGATTTGATAACAAGTTGTCTCATCAGCAGCCAAAGGAACAGCAACAGCTGAAGGAATTAATTCTGAAGTTTAAGGATGTTGTCCCGATGTTCCCAAGCAAACCAGTACGTGACGTAGATATTGGTCATGCCAAACGGATTAAACAACACCCATATCGCATGAACATAGAAAGTGTAAATTAGCTGAACAATTGTTGTAAGTGGGGAAACATTCGGTAGGTCTCAAAGACAAGGACTTTGGACACATAGTCTTGGTAGTAAAGGATTTTATTTACAGAAGGAAAACGTGGGAATATGGCGACAGAAGCAACACGCACATGCGCACAATTTACAGCAGTCGTGGGGAAAGTCGGATTGGCAATGAAACACACACGGACTATTACTACCGAACGTGGGAAAATCGCCTGGGAACAAAGTACACGCACACACACCCAAGGGAAAGTTCTATACAATATCTGACACCCCTTGACCGAGTGCAGGCACGGCTCTGTGCTATTCGGGACAATAATCGACGCTCCCAACCCTATTCAATGAACAGCTCACTGACACTTTCTCCAGCGCCGTTCCACGGTTCTCAGCCTGGAGTGAAGCAGGGTGGTCCCTCGGACATGGCAAAGGGAAAGGGTCCAGCGCATGTGGCACCCTTTAAAGTACAGCAGGGCTGGCGGGTGCTGCCCTGGTAATTCACGGGGGTGGGGGGGGGGCAATGGCTTGGTGCCAGCAGAGATAAGCCGATTGCAAAGGCCATTTGCTCGAGGCCAAATACAAGGCTAATTAAAGGGACCAATGGTGAGGTGTGCATTGATGGGCAACGAGGGGTCAAACCTTGATTGGCAGGTGTCGTGCCTTCCAACCAGGTAGTGGGCAGTTCCGTCTTGTGACAGTCACGACCCCTCCAATACAGTCCGCCACTCGCCAAGCATTACATGTATCAGAGTGAGAAGTAATATATCTTAATGGAAGTCTTACACTTAACGATTTCTACGGTTAACGCTGTATGTGACTGTACAGAACGAAAGAAAGACAGACGTGCTCTGAATAGTTTGGCAAGCAAAGCATGACATACACACAGCGATGATAACGAGAATGAGTGCAAACGACCAGTCGGTGACAGTTGCCCAGGGATCCAAACGGCCACCAGTTTCCCCATGAGGTGTGTTGGAGGAGCTGGTCCCTCGATTTTTGAATGTTAGCCACCGAGTCCCGAATGTGAGCAGCCAAGTGGGTGATGTTAGTCGACTCGTCATGGATAAACGTGCAGCGCCCCTTACCAATCACTGCACAGGTACCACCATCAGCCGCCAGTAGGTGATCCGGGGCCCGTCGATTCTGCAGTGCAACCATCCTGACAGCCGCCAGCTCTGCCGCCGTTCGGGCGAGGGCATCTTCGGTGTGTTGCAGTGCCACTGCCGTTCCGTCAGCCGGCGTCTCCAGCACACTGGTCATCTGGATCACCTCACGGGGCAATCGGGCCGTGTCCTATCTGGGGAGGCTATCATCCAGAACCTCACCGACTCCGTAATGGCCCTCTTGTCCCGGTGGCCGCTGTGTGCCGGGTGCTCCCCCAGATCGTTCAGGGGGTGGATGAAGGGCTGCACATATGTTGGAAACCAACAGCCGGACCAGCTCGCGGGTGACACGGGTAGGCGCGGTGACCGCAAACCCAGTGAGTCCCGTTTAGAGTCCAGGGAGCGCCCAGCTCAGCGGCACCATCGGCAGTGGTCACTGGAGCGCCCGCCCGGATGTTAAAACCACTATCTTTATTAGTATCTACTGATAATATAGCAACTTAACCAAGGTTAACAGAAGTTAACAGTGTTATGTGTAGGTGTGTGTAAATATAACTCCCAAACTATTGAGCTCGGCGGAACAAGGTTTAGAGTCTTGACATGGGAAAGCATGGAAGTTCAGTTCATCCACGGAATAAATGATGGGAGAGAGATATTTGTAACCCAGGGTAAAACGCAGAAAGGAGGCAATTACGCCGAATTCCACGGGTTCCACGGTGGTAATTAATAAATATCAGTGGTGGAAGATCCTCCGTCGAGCCGTTCCAAATCCACACCCGAATTACCACCAGAGTGATCTGTCACAGGGATACGGTCTTCAAGGGGTTACCACATCACTTCCAGTGGTCCCACAGGACATTCCCAGATCCACTCCTTTGGATTATACGGACTGACAGCCACATATCCGATGTGCACCGGATCAATGATCACCCCACCCTTGTGGGTGTAGCAGAGTTCCAAATCTCCAGCCTCGACAAGCTGGAACTGATCACTTTTCCAGTTTTTCTCTCTCTCCCTCTCCCTCTCCCTCTCCCTCCCTCCCTCCCCCCTCCTCCTCTGTACTTGTTTTAACGGTAAACAAGCTGCGAGTTGGTCAGTGAACAATAGTGAACGGAACCTGCCGGTTCGTAACAGAGCATTGATGGGCGAGGAGGGGTCAAACCTAGATTGGCAGGTGACGTGCCTTCCGACCTGGTCGTGGGCAGTGCTGTCACGTCACAGTCACAACCCCCGCCAATATACTAGGTCAAGCATAAAAACAATTACCCTCCATGCTGTCCCCGATCCCACCTCAGAGTAGAAGAGGAAGAAAGCCCTCATGACAAACTTTCTGCTTGTAACATTCTCCAGTTTGACTTTTACCAGGGTGCAAGGGAGCCGGCTGGATTCGAACTCGGGACCTTTCACTCCGCAGTCCGGCGCTGATGCCACTACGCCACCAGCCGGCCCCACCTCAGAGTGCAGAGGAGCAAATTCCATCCACACAAGGTGACGGTTCGAGTACGACATCTGCCACATGCAGGTTGCCGTCGCGGGAGAGCTGTACGCTTGAGAGACATAGAGGCGATCTATTCGGGAATCTCCTCCTCTAAACCTTCTCGAGAAGGCTCCAGAGTCAGGATGTAGATCCCACCAGGCGTCCACCAAGTCAAAGGATCCGACTAACTCCTTCAGTTTCTTTGCCGCCGCTGCGTCGCGCTGGAAACCGCAGAGGTTCTCCACCTCGAAGGTACATTTGAAGTCCCCACCCCCAGGACCCATGGAGCTCAGTAGAGTGGACAGCTGACGGAATAGGGAACAGGCGCGTCTGCATCACCCCGCCCCTCAGGGCATACACGTTGATGAAATGCAGAGGTTCACCATCCAGGCGCACAGCCAGATGGGGCAGGCGGCCGGGCTCGACATCCTGAGCTTTTACCATTTCCGGCTGGAAGGTCGAGGCCAACAGGATCACCATCCCGCTAGAGTTGGAGCGGAGGTGGCTCATGTAGACCCCGCCCTGCCACTCCAGGAGCCAAGGGGACTTGTCCCCCGGGGTGGTATGGGTTCCCTACAGGAAATTCACCGCATATCTCCCATTCCTGAGGACTGAGGGATTGTTATGTCTGCGGAGAGAACCCCAGCTACCAGTAAAATTTAGACCAGCTACAGAGAGCGTCAAGTTGGGTGTACACTACGCCTCAACACTAGTACCCTTCCCGGTGAGAGCGGAGTAGACCTCAACCACTCTATCCCGAGAAAAAAGCAAGAATGCTGTTTGCTTTCCAGCCCGAGTGGTGCCAACGCCACCCTGTGACCCACCGTCTCCCGAGGGAGCGAGGCTGCTTCCCACTCTGATGTCCATCACCAGGTCATCCAGGAAGGATTTCAGCTGCCGTCTGTCATTTCCAACACAGCATTCCTCTTCCTCTTCCCCTTCCCTTTCTGTCCGAGAATGACTCGCAGGGACTTCACCAGCCTCGGTACACCAGGACAGCGAAGTGAGGCTAGTTTAGGCCGATGCTTTGCACCCACAGAGGAGTGAATAAACTCTCGGATCTTCTCCACAGGTATCAAAGGGGATTTCTCAGGAGAGGTGAGGATGTCCATTGTCTCACTATCAAAAGAATCTCCCTCCAACCCCTCACTGCAAACAGATCCCCCATTTTCCTCCTCATGTGGTGTATAAGGTGGCTGCCCCTGTAACCCACACTGCGCAGCGGGTACCTCCCTCATTCCTTTCCGCTCCACCGTCACATCAGTCTTATTCACAGTTACGACAATGGAGGGATGATCCCCAGTGACTCCCTCCAGGCCATTAGTTGATGGGGTTGGCATGCAGAGTATATCACTCTCCCCAGGAGACAGGCATGAAGGGGACCCCAGCAGCTCTGGTCCTAGTGATCCACTGGCAGCCTGATGCTGAGAGTGAGAGAGCTTGGTCTCCTCTCCGCTTACATTATTCAATACACTTGCCTCCAGGGAGGTGGTTACTACTAATTGCTAAGTCCTGGGTGGAGGGCTCCAGGGCTGCCTCGATTGGGCAAACAGGCCTAGCAGTAGCTTTCTGCACAACCACACCACCCACCACAGGACTGGTGGTTACATTTGGGATTCAGGGATAGACCCAACCTCCACCCGGATTCCCACTTCTTCCTAGGAATACCCCGCATCTACATTCTCTGCCCTCTTGAGGAGAACATCGGCTTCTCTTCTTCAAGCCGGAGGAGCACATAGTTGCAGGATTCACCGATGTGTGGGCACACTCTGCTTCCATCACCCTGTCCACCTGTGCACCTCCTCCGCTCCACTTCAGTGCAAATGGGTGTGAGCTCTGCGATGTCGGGGGCCGACATCTTCGGGTGCTTGGATTTCTTCTTCACTCTCTTACAGTGCACAGGCTCCACCCAGTCCTTCGCCTGAACCTCCCTGCACGTAGCCTCAAGATCTCCCATATGAACCACAAGGGCAGAATCAAAGAGTGAAACAGATGTACTGAGAGCCCAGTGCACGAACTCATCATTCTCCAGATAACACACTGCCTTCCCGAACTCTTTTCGGTGGCCAAAATTTCACCTTTCCCAACCAGGTCCTCCATGCCCTCCGCACACTTTTCCAGAGTAATTCCAGGACGTAAAATACATTGCTCTTTCACCGATAAAAACAGGGCGTTGTCCGAGGCTGGAGAGGCAACTGCTTTTGCATAACTCTCCGAAGGCCTGCAACTACCTGGAGACCGTTCCGGCATGCTGGCGCTATGTCCGAATCGAGAAATATACGGCGGTGCTGATTATAAAGTCCTGGAGCGAGTTATTTAACTAGCTTGAAAAGTCTGTACTTGACAGTACCTTGCTGGCTCGATGCCAGAAATCCCAATGCCAGGAAAGGCTCCGTTAGTCCTGAAGAAATCCCAGGCCGTGAGAGGTCAAGACTTCTCAACAGATGGTCTGGCTCCCACACTGAACGAGAATCGCAATGATAGAGGAGGAGGGACGTTGTCCCGATGTCAGTGGAAAACGGCGTTTGCCTCCGGTTTTTGGAGCGAACTGGTTTCTCGGCGAGTTGCCAGCGGTCGCAGCTGGGAACTACGCAGTTAGCAGCCGCCAACAAACACAGTTTAAACTGACAGAAAAACTCCAGACGAAGTGTGATGAGACTGTATGGGAGGAGCTTTCCTCTGTGTCTGACCCCGGAAGTGATTGATGGAATAGTGTGGAGAGAGATTCACTCTGTAACTGATCCCTAGAGTATGTGATAGGACGATGTTGACAGAGATTCACTCTGTGCCTGAGCCGAATTATGTGTGATGGGACAGTGCGGAGGGAGCTTCAGTCTGTGTCTGAACCGGGGAGTTTGAGTTAAGGGGTTGTGGAGGGAGATTCACTCTGTGTCTGACCCCCGGAGTGTGTGATGGGACGGTGTGGAGGGAGATTCACTCTGTGTCTGACTCTGGGAGTGTGTGATGGGACGGTGTGGAGGGAGATTCACTCTGTGTCTGACCCCCGGAGTGTGTGATGGGAAGGTGTGGAGGGAGATTCACTCTGTGTCTGACTCTGGGAGTGTGTGATGGGACGGTGTGGAGGGAGCTTCACTCTGTGTCTGATTCAGGAATATTGTAATTCTACGTCCCGGAGAGAGATTGATGGGACGATGATTACAGAGTTTCAGTCGGTGTCTGACACCCCGTGTTGATTTCTTCTGTTCCATTCTCTTCTTCGCGACTTTTGCCTGACACAGGTCAGATATTATACAGTACAGGAGCTTCCAATCTCTTTTGTCATTTTTGTCTGTGAGAGCAAGAGAGCGGTGTGTCAGCCTGGATGAGGGATGGGGAGTGATGAGTTTCTGATGATCAGTCACCACCAGACTGACATCCCTCAGCCTGGAGCTGAGACGCTGCTGTACCAGTGTGAGGAGCTCAGACCCTTTACTGCAGTTCACCAGGTGCAGGGGACAGCAGTAACCCCAGGTCACTGTTTCCCCACTAATGAGACTCGAGTTCGAGTTCCTGTAACAGTAAGTTACAGCGGTTTATTGATTTTATCATGACAAATTTAAATTAAACAACTTGTGAGCTGCTAACACGGGTATAAATAAGCTGTTCTCGACTCACTTACAGTCACACACAATTAATTGACCGGCAACAACAAGTGACAGATTGAATAATCTCACCATCGCTCTACATCAGGGAACCGATAATCATTAAAATCACATTTCAGGGCCGTGTCTGGGATCGCTGCAGATCCAGGGTCACGTCCAAGGTATTTATCAATTTAACTTCATTATATCAGCCAGACCGCCGAATACACCGTCCTCAGCAAAGGGAGCAAAAGGATTCTCTCCTGGACTCTCTCCCGGGCTCTTCCTGTCTGCGGGAATTAAACCTGGCGCATGGTCGCTAAAGGTAAGGGCGGGATTTAAAAGGGAGAGCCGGGAATCGGGCAGAATGTCCCCATCCCGCTGAAGGGGATGTTCACACATACAGATGTTCATAGATTCACTCTCAGTCCGGGTCTGCGTTCCAGCAGAGATTCCAGTTCTTTCTTCCCAGTACAACTGAAATCATTTTTCCACAGTCTGAAACAGATGGAGGAATAATGATGAAATAAACAGATTACACAACAGTGTCAGTAACAGGGGACTGGGGTTGATGTTTCAACAACACTCACAGACAAATATCACCAGAAAACCCATGGATCCGCTGATATTTTATCACATTGAACATCCACACAAACACTCACCCGATCCACTCCAGACTCGGGAGGGTCTGTATGAGGCGGCGGAGAGCGGGGACAGATCGGTCTGTCAGCCAGTTTAATCCCAGGTTCAGCTTTGTTAGTGAGGAGTTTGTACTGAGAGCGGAGGCGAGATCCTCGACACCAGAATCTGAGAGACCGACATCCCTCAGCCTGGAGATGAGAGAGAGTGAGGGTGAAAGACACAGAGAGACAGGACATGGTACAAATCCCCAGTGTTTATCAGTAACACAATTACTGATCACATTAATGTTCAGTGTCAGACACCCAGTAACAGTAACCACAACCTTCCACAGTCTGATACTTACCCCAGTTTCTGTATTTTACATTCCGGGTTCCTCAGAGCTGCAGACACCAGTTTCACTCCTGGATCTCCGAGTTCATTCCGCCCAAGCCTAAACACAAACAGACAAATTGATGAACAAATTGTTTCAAAACGTGGGTCAGTAAATCACTGATCGAAGTTCCCATGACTGTCAATTTCCCTCACAGAGTATTCATGAATGGAGGTAATTTAGTCTGTCGGTGTGACCATATATTCTGTCCCACTCCCCACTGGTTAGGAGAGTTCCTGACGTGAGAGGATGGGAGAAAGTCCCACAGTGAGGAAAATTTGTAAATGAGAAAGTGTCAAAGGGACCCCAAACGAGCAAAAGCACCTGCAGCAGGAAGGTCAATGGGGGATCAGCGGTACACCAAGAGGAAGGGGAATAGTGAAGAGTGAAACCAAAGAAAGGAATGGGGATGGGGATGGGGATGAGAGATTCCTCGGGGGGGTGGGGTGTTCACCGAACCTCCATCCGGATTCCCACCTCTTGCTAGGAATACCCCGCATCTACATTCTCTGCCCTCTTGGGGGGAACATCGGCTTCTCCTCTTCAAGCCGGAGGAGCACATAGTTGCAGGATTCACCGATGTGTGGGCATACTCTGCTTCCATCACTACAGGTCCAGGGGATGCAGAAATAGATTGTACGGGAGGGGTGGGAGATGCGCCCATGGTGTCTAGGTATTTGGTAGTGAGCAAAGTCATATTCTGTCTCATGTCCCGATTGTTAGAAAAATGTTTCTGATGTGACAGGGTCGGATGTGGCACGGGGAAGAAAGAATCCTCAGGAGAAAGGTGGATGGGGAAGAGAGATCCCACAGGAGGAAAGGGGATAAGGATGAGAGATCCCTCAGGAGAAAGGGGGATGGGGAAGAGAGATCCTGCAGATAGATGGGGGATGGGGAAGAGAGATCACACAGGAGAATAGGTAATGTGGAAGAGAGTTCCCACAACATGGAAGATGCAGAAACAGATTTTACAGAGAAGTGTGTCTGAACTGAGGCCCACAATCAGGAGAGGAGATGCGCCTATGGGTGTCTGGTAGTGAGCAGTCAGATCATTGGACCGATGGTGATAGTCACACACGGGGAAGGGCAGGGGAGGACAATCTTACAATGATATTTCTTTCCCTCTCACCGGGACAATGCACCAATGGTCTCGTTTCCCTCACCAGGAAGGGTGTGT
>NW_026780071.1:0-56007 GCF_030144855.1 Hypanus sabinus
TCACACTGTGTGTCACACTGTTTCAGGGGTGTGAACCGTGTGGCCAGTGTCACACCGTGTGTCACACTGCTTCAGGGGAGTGAACCGTGTGGCCAGTGTCACACTGCTTCAGGGGAGTGAACCGTGTGGCCAGTGTCACACTGCTTCAGGGGAGTGAACCGTGTGGCCAGTGTCACACCGTGTGTCACACTGCTTCAGGGATGTGAACCGTGTGGCCAGTGTCACACCGTGTGTCACACTGTTTCTGGGGAGAGAACCGTGTGGCCAGTGTCACACTGCTTCAGGGGAGTGAACCGTGTGGCCAGTGTCACACCGTGTGTCACACTGTTTCCGGGGAGAGAACCGTGTGGCCAGTGTCACACTGCTTCAGGGGAGTGAACCGTGTGGCCAGTGTCACACCGTGTGTCACACTGCTTCAGGGGAGAGAACCGTGTGGCCAGTGTCACACCGTGTGTCACACTGTTTCAGGGGAGAGAACCGTGTGGCCAGTGTCACACCGTGTGTCACACTGCTTCAGGGGAGTGAACAGTGTGGCCAGTGTCACACTGTTTCAGGGGAGTGAACCGTGTGGCCAGTGTCACACTGCTTCAGGGGAGTGAACCGTGTGGCCAGTGTCACACTGTTTCAGGGGAGAGAACCGTGTGGCCAGTGTCACACCGTGTGTCACAATGCTTCAGGGGAGTGAACCGGTGACCAGTGTCACACCGTGTGTCACACTGCTTCAGGGGAGTGAACCGTTTGGCCAGTGTCCACACCGTGTGTCACACTGCTTCAGGGGAGTGAACCGTGTGGCCAGTGTCACACTGTTTCAGGGGTGTGAACCGTGTGGCCAGTGTCACACCGTGTGTCACACTGCTTCAGGGGAGTGAACCGTGTGGCCAGTGTCACACTGCTTCAGGGGAGTGAACCGTGTGGCCAGTGTCACACTGCTTCAGGGGAGTGAACCGTGTGGCCAGTGTCACACCGTGTGTCACACTGCTTCAGGGATGTGAACCGTGTGGCCAGTGTCACAGCGTGTGTCACACTGTTTCTGGGGAGAGAACCGTGTGGCCAGTGTCACACTGCTTCAGGGGAGTGAACCGTGTGGCCAGTGTCACACTGTTTCAGGGGAGTGAACCGTGTGGCCAGTGTCACACTGCTTCAGGGGAGTGAACCGTGTGGCCAGTGTCACACTGTTTCAGGGGAGTGAACCGTGTGGCCAGTGTCACACTGTTTCAGGGGAGTGAACCGTGTGGCCAGTGTCACACCGTGTGTCACACTGCTTCAGGGGAGTGAACCGTGTGGCCAGTGTCACACCGTGTGTCACACTGCTTCAGGGGAGAGAACCGTGTGGCCAGTGTCACACCGTGTGTCACACTGTTTCAGGGGAGAGAACCGTGTGGCCAGTGTCACACCGTGTGTCACATGCTTCAGGGGAGTGAACCGTGTGACCAGTGTCACACCGTGTGTCACACTGCTTCAGGGGAGTGAACCGTTTGGCCAGTGTCACACCGTGTGTCACACTGCTTCAGGGGAGTGAACCGTGTGGCCAGTGTCACACTGTGTGTCACACTGTTTCAGGGGTGTGAACCGTGTGGCCAGTGTCACACCGTGTGTCACACTGCTTCAGGGGAGTGAACCGTGTGGCCAGTATCACACTGCTTCAGGGGAGTGAACCGTGTGGCCAGTGTCACACCGTGTGTCACACTGTTTCTGGGGAGAGAACCGTGTGGCCAGTGTCACACTGCTTCAGGGGAGTGAACCGTGTGGCCAGTGTCACACTGTTTCAGGGGAGTGAACCGTGTGGCCAGTGTCACACTGCCTCAGGGGAGTGAACCGTGTGGCCAGTGTCACACTGTTTCAGGGGAGTGAACCGTGTGGCCAGTGTCACACTGTTTCAGGGGAGTGAACCGTGTGGCAGTGTCACACCGTGTGTCACACTGCTTCAGGGGAGTGAACCGTGTGGCCAGTGTCACACCGTGTGTCACACTGCTTCAGGGGAGAGAACCGTGTGGCCAGTGTCACACCGTGTGTCACACTGTTTCAGGGGAGAGAACCGTGTGGCCAGTGTCACACCGTGTGTCACAATGCTTCAGGGGAGTGAACCGTGTGACCAGTGTCACACCGTGTGTCACACTGCTTCAGGGGAGTGAACCGTTTGGCCAGTGTCACACCGTGTGTCACACTGCTTCAGGGGAGTGAACCGTGTGGGCAGTGTCACACTGTGTGTCACACTGTTTCAGGGGTGTGAACCGTGTGGCCAGTGTCACACCGTGTGTCACACTGCTTCAGGGGAGTGAACCGTGTGGCCAGTGTCACACTGCTTCAGGGGAGTGAACCCTGTGGCCAGTGTCACACTGCTTCAGGGGAGTGAACCGTGTGGCCAGTGTCACACCGTGTGTCACACTGCTTCAGGGATGTGAACCGTGTGGCAGTGTCACACCGTGTGTCACACTGTTTCTGGGGAGAGAACCGTGTGGCCAGTGTCACACTGCTTCAGGGGAGTGAACCGTGTGGCCAGTGTCACACTGTTTCAGGGGAGTGAACCGTGTGGCCAGTGTCACACTGCTTCAGGGGAGTGAACCGTGTGGCCAGTGTCACACTGTTTCAGGGGAGTGAACCGTGTGGCCAGTGTCACACTGTTTCAGGGGAGTGAACCGTGTGGCCAGTGTCACACCGTGTGGTCACACTGCTTCAGGGGAGTGAACCGTGTGGCCAGTGTCACACCGTGTGTCACACTGCTTCAGGGGAGAGAACCGTGTGGCCAGTGTCACACCGTGTGTCACACTGTTTCAGTGGAGAGAACCGTGTGGCCAGTGTCACACCGTGTGTCACAATGCTTCAGGGGAGTGAACCGTGTGACCAGTGTCACACCGTGTGTCACACTGCTTCAGGGGAGTGAACCGTTTGGCAGTGTCACACCGTGTGTCACACTGCTTCAGGGGAGTGAACCGTGTGGCCAGTGTCACACTGTGTGTCACACTGTTTCAGGGGTGTGAACCGTTGTGGCCAGTGTCACACCGTGTGTCACACTGCTTCAGGGAGTGAACCGTGTGGCCAGTGTCACACTGCTTCAGGGGAGTGAACCGTGTGGCCAGTGTCACACCGTGTGTCACACTGTTTCTGGGGAGAGAACCGTGTGGCCAGTGTCACACTGCTTCAGGGGAGTGAACCGTGTGGCCAGTGTCACACTGCTTCAGGGGAGTGAACCGTGTGGCCAGTGTCACACTGCTTCAGGGGAGTGAACCGTGTGGCCAGTGTCACACCGTGTGTCTCACTGCTTCAGGGAGTGAACCGTGTGGCCAGTGTCACACTGTTTCAGGGGAGTGAACCGTGTGGCCAGTGTCACACTGTTTCAGGGGAGTGAACCGTGTGGCCAGTGTCACACCGTGTGTCACACTGCTTCAGGGGAGTGAACCGTGTGGCCAGTGTCACACCGTGTGTCACACTGCTTCAGGGGAGAGAACCGTGTGGCCAGTGTCACACCGTGTGTCACACTGTTTCAGGGGAGAGAACCGTGTGGCCAGTGTCACACCGTGTGTCACAATGCTTCAGGTGAGTGAACCGTGTGACCAGTGTCACACGTGTGTCACACTGCTTCAGGGGAGTGAACCGTTTGGCCAGTGTCACACCGTGTGTTACACTGCTTCAGCGGAGTGAACGTGTGGCCAGTGTCACACTGTGTGTCACACTGTTTCAGGGGTGTGAACCGTGTGGCCAGTGTCACACCGTGTGTCACACTGCTTCAGGGGAGTGAACCGTGTGGCCAGTGTCACACTGCTTCAGGGGAGTGAACCGTGTGGCCAGTGTCACACCGTGTGTCACACTGTTTCAGGGGTGTGAACCGTGTGGCCAGTGCCACACTGTGTGTCACACTGTTTCAGGGGTGTGAACCGTGTGGCCAGTGTCACACCGTGTGTCACACTGTTTCAGGGGAGTGAACCGTGTGGCCAGTGTCACACCGTGTGTCACACTGCTTCAGGGGTGTGAACCGTATGGCCAGTGTCACACCGTGTGTCACACTGTTTCAGGGGAGTGAATCGTGTGGCCAGTGTCACACCGTGTGTCACACTGCTTCAGGGGAGTGAATCGTGTGGCCAGTGGCACACTGCTTCAGGGGAGTGAACCGTGTGGCCAGTGTCACACCGTGTGTCTCACTGCTTCAGGGGAGTGAACCGTGTGGCCAGTGTCACACCGTGTGTCACACTGCTTCAGGGGAGAGAACCGTGTGGCCAGTGTCACACTGCTTCAGGGGTGTGAACCGTGTGACCAGTGTCACACCGTGTGTCACACTGCTTCAGGGGAGTGAACCATGTGGCCAGTGTCACTCCGTGTGTCACACTGTTTCAGGGGAGTGAACCGTGTGGCCAGTGTCACACCGTGCGTCACACTGTTTCAGGGGAGTGAACCGTGTGGCCAGTGTCACACCGTGCGTCACACTGTTTCAGGGGAGTGAACCGTGTGACCAGTGTCACACTGTGTGTCACACTGCTTCAGGGGAGTGAACCGTGTGGCCAGTGTCACACTGTGTGTCACAGTGCTTCAGGGGAGTGAACCGTGTGGCCAGTGTCACACCGTGTGTCACACTGCTTCAGGGGAGTGAACCATGTGGCCAGTATCACACCGTGTGTCACACTGCTTCAGGGGAGTGAACAGTGTGGCCAGTGTCACACCGTGTGTCACACTGCTTCAGGGGAGTGAACCGTGTGGCCAGTGTCACACTGCTTCAGGGGAGTGAACCGTGTGGCCAGTGTCACACGCGCGTCACACTGCTTCAGGGGAGTGAACCGTGTGGCCAGTGT
Organism: Hypanus sabinus; assembly: GCF_030144855.1. Lineage (NCBI taxonomy): Eukaryota > Metazoa > Chordata > Chondrichthyes > Myliobatiformes > Dasyatidae > Hypanus > Hypanus sabinus. The sequence continues at coordinate 4,782 of NW_026780071.1, forward strand.
CACACTGTGTGTCACACTGTTTCAGGGGTGTGAACCGTGTGGCCAGTGTCACACCGTGTGTCACACTGCTTCAGGGGAGTGAACCGTGTGGCCAGTGTCACACTGTGTGTCACACTGTTTCAGGGGTGTGAACCGTGTGGCCAGTGTCACACCGTGTGTCACACTGCTTCAGGGGAGTGAACCGTGTGGCCAGTGTCACACCGTGTGTCACACTGCTTCAGGGGAGTGAACCGTGTGGCCAGTGTCACACTGCTTCAGGGGAGTGAACCGTGTGGCCAGTGTCACACGCGCGTCACACTGCTTCAGGGGAGTGAACCGTGTGGCCAGTGTCACACTGTGTGTCACACTGTTTCAGGGGTGTGAACCGTGTGGCCAGTGTCACACCGTGTGTCACACTGCTTCAGGGGAGTGAACCGTGTGGCCAGTGTCACACTGTGTGTCACACTGTTTCAGGGGTGTGAACCGTGTGGCCAGTGTCACACCGTGTGTCACACTGCTTCAGGGGAGTGAACCGTGTGGCCAGTGTCACACTGCTTCAGGGGAGTGAACCGTGTGGCCAGTGTCACACCGTGTGTCACACTGCTTCAGGGGAGTGAACCGTGTGGCCAGTGTCACACCGTGTGTCACACTGCTTCAGGGGTGTGAACCGTGTGGCCAGTGTCACACCGTGTGTCACACTGTTTCAGGGGAGAGAACCGTGTGGCCAGTGTCACACCGTGTGTCACACTGTTTCAGGGGAGAGAACCGTGTGGCCAGTGTCACACCGTGTGTCACACTGTTTCAGGGGAGTGAACCGTGTGGCCAGTGTCACACTGCTTCAGGGGAGTGAACCGTGTGGCCAGTGACACACCGTGTGTCTCACTGCTTCAGGGGAGTGAACCGTGTGGCCAGTGTCACACCGTGTGTCACACTGCTTCAGGGGAGAGAACCGTGTGGCCAGTGTCACACTGCTTCAGGGGTGTGAACCGTGTGACCAGTGTCACACCGTGTGTCACACTGCATCAGGGGAGTGAACCATGTGGCCAGTGTCACACCGTGTGTCACACTGTTTCAGGGGAGTGAACCGTGTGGCCAGTGTCACACCGTGCGTCACACTGTTTCAGGGGAGTGAACCGTGTGGCCAGTGTCACACCGTGCGTCACACTGTTTCAGGGGAGTGAACCGTGTGACCAGTGTCACACTGTGTGTCACACTGCTTCAGGGGAGTGAACCGTGTGACCAGTGTCACACTGTGTGTCACACTGCTTCAGGGGAGTGAACCGTGTGGCCAGTGTCACACTGCTTCAGGGGAGTGAACCGTGTGGCCAGTGTCACACTGTTTCAGGGGAGTGAACCGTGTGGCCAGTGTCACACTGCTTCAGGGGAGTGAACCGTGTGGCCAGTGTCACACTGTTTCAGGGGAGTGAACCGTGTGGCCAGTGTCACACTGTTTCAGGGGAGTGAACCGTGTGGCCAGTGTCACACCGTGTGTCACACTGCTTCATTGGAGTGAACCGTGTGGCCAGTGTCACACCGTGTGTCACACTGCTTCAGGGGAGTGAACCGTGTGGCCAGTGTCACACTGTGTGTCACACTGTTTCAGGGGTGTGAACCGTGTGGCCAGTGTCACACCGTGTGTCACACTGCTTCAGGGGAGTGAACCGTGTGGCCAGTGTCACACTGCTTCAGGGGAGTGGACCGTGTGGCCAGTGTCACACTGCTTCAGGGGAGTGAACCGTGTGGCCAGTGTCACACCGTGTGTCACACTGCTTCAGGGATGTGAACCGTGTGGCCAGTGTCACACCGTGTGTCACACTGTTTCTCGGGAGAGAACCGTGTGGCCAGTGTCACACTGCTTCAGGGGAGTGAACCGTGTGGCCAGTGTCACACCGTGTGTCACACTGTTTCTGGGGAGAGAACCGTGTGGCCAGTGTCACACTGCTTCAGGGGAGTGAACCGTGTGGCCAGTGTCACACCGTGTGTCACACTGCTTCAGGGGAGAGAACCGTGTGGCCAGTGTCACACCGTGTGTCACACTGTTTCAGGGGAGAGAACCGTGTGGCCAGTGTCACACCGTGTGTCACACTGCTTCAGGGGAGTGAACCGTGTGGCCAGTGTCACACCGTGTGTCACACTGCTTCAGGGGAGTGAACCGTGTGGCCAGTGTCACACTGCTTCAGGGGAGTGAACCGTGTGGCCAGTGTCACACTGCTTCAGGGGAGTGAACCGTGTGGCCAGTGTCACACCGTGTGTCACACTGCTTCAGGGATGTGAACCGTGTGGCCAGTGTCACACCGTGCGTCACACTGTTTCTGGGGAGAGAACCGTGTGGCCAGTGTCACACTGCTTCAGGGGAGTGAACCGTGTGGCCAGTGTCACACTGTTTCAGGGGAGTGAACCGTGTGGCCAGTGTCACACTGCTTCAGGGGAGTGAACCGTGTGGCCAGTGTCACACTGTTTCAGGGGAGTGAACCGTGTGGCCAGTGTCACACTGTTTCAGGGGAGTGAACCGTGTGGCCAGTGTCACACCGTGTGTCACACTGCTTCAGGGGAGTGAACCGTGTGGCCAGTGTCACACCGTGTATCACACTGCTTCAGGGGAGAGAACCGTGTGGCCAGTGTCACACCGTGTGTCACACTGTTTCAGGGGAGAGAACCGTGTGGCCAGTGTCACACCGTGTGTCACAATGCTTCAGGGGAGTGAACCGTGTGACCAGTGTCACACCGTGTGTCACACTGCTTCAGGGGAGTGAACCGTTTGGCCAGTGTCACACCGTGTGTCACACTGCTTCAGGGGAGTGAACCGTGTGGCCAGTGTCACACTGTGTGTCACACTGTTTCAGGGGTGTGAACCGTGTGGCCAGTGTCACACCGTGTGTCACACTGCTTCAGGGGAGTGAACCGTGTGGCCAGTGTCACACTGCTTCAGGGGAGTGAACCGTGTGGCCAGTGTCACACTGTTTCAGGGGAGTGAACCGTGTGGCCAGTGTCACACTGCTTCAGGGGAGTGAACCGTGTGGCCAGTGTCACACTGTTTCAGGGGAGTGAACCGTGTGGCCAGTGTCACACTGTTTCAGGGGAGTGAACCGTGTGGCCAGTGTCACACCGTGTGTCACACTGCTTCAGGGGAGTGAACCGTGTGGCCAGTGTCACACCGTGTGTCACACTGCTTCAGGGGAGAGAACCGTGTGGCCAGTGTCACACCGTGTGTCACACTGTTTCAGGGGAGAGAACCGTGTGGCCAGTGTCACACCGTGTGTCACAATGCTTCAGGGGAGTGAACCGTGTGACCAGTGTCACACCGTGTGTCACACTGCTTCAGGGGAGTGAACCGTTTGGCCAGTGTCACACCGTGTGTTACACTGCTTCAGGGGAGTGAACCGTGTGGCCAGTGTCACACTGTGTGTCACACTGTTTCAGGGGTGTGAACCGTGTGGCCAGTGTCACACCGTGTGTCACACTGCTTCAGGGGAGTGAACCGTGTGGCCAGTGTCACACTGCTTCAGGGGAGTGAACCGTGTGGCCAGTGTCACACCGTGTGTCACACTGTTTCAGGGGTGTGAACCGTGTGGCCAGTGTCACACTGTGTGTCACACTGTTTCAGGGGTGTGAACCGTGTGGCCAGTGTCACACCGTGTGTCACACTGTTTCAGGGGAGTGAACCGTGTGGCCAGTGTCACACCGTGTGTCACACTGCTTCAGGGGTGTGAACCGTATGGCCAGTCTCACACCGTGTGTCACACTGTTTCAGGGGAGTGAATCGTGTGGCCAGTGTCACACCGTGTGTCACACTGCTTCAGGGGAGTGAATCGTGTGGCCAGTGTCACACCGTGTGTCACACTGTTTCAGGGGAGAGAACCGTGTGGCCAGTGTCACACCGTGTGTCACACTGTTTCAGGGGAGTGAACCGTGTGGCCAGTGTCACACTGCTTCAGGGGAGTGAACCGTGTGGCCAGTGTCACACCGTGTGTCTCACTGCTTCAGGGGAGTGAACCGTGTGGCCAGTGTCACACCGTGTGTCACACTGCTTCAGGGGAGAGAACCGTGTGGCCAGTGTCACACTGCTTCAGGGGTGTGAACCGTGTGACCAGTGTCACACCGTGTGTCACACTGCTTCAGGGGAGTGAACCATGTGGCCAGTGTCACTCCGTGTGTCACACTGTTTCAGGGGAGTGAACCGTGTGGCCAGTGTCACACCGTGCGTCACACTGTTTCAGGGGAGTGAACCGTGTGGCCAGTGTCACACCGTGCGTCACACTGTTTCAGGGGAGTGAACCGTGTGACCAGTGTCACACTGTGTGTCACACTGCTTCAGGGGAGTGAACCGTGTGGCCAGTGTCACACTGTGTGTCACACTGCTTCAGGGGAGTGAACCGTGTGGCCAGTGTCACACCGTGTGTCACACTGCTTCAGGGGTGTGAACCGTGTGGCCAGTGTCACACCGCGCGTCACACTGCTTCAGGGGAGTGAACCGTGTGGCCAGTGTCACACCGTGTGTCACACTGCTTCAGGGGAGTGAACCGTGTGGCCAGTGTCACACCGTGTGTCACACTGCTTCAGGGGAGTGAACCGTGTGGCCAGTGTCACACCGTGTGTCACACTGCTTCAGGGGAGTGAACCGTGTGGCCACTGTCACACTGCTTCAGGGGAGTGAACCGTGTGGCCAGTGTCACACTGCTTCAGGGGAGTGAACCGTGTGGCCAGTGTCACACCGTGTGTCACACTGCTTCAGGGATGTGAACCGTGTGGCCAGTGTCACACGGTGTGTCACACTGTTTCTGGGGAGAGAACCGTGTGGCCAGTGTCACACTGCTTCAGGGGAGTGAACCGTGTGGCCAGTGTCACACTGTTTCAGGGGAGTGAACCGTGTGGCCAGTGTCACACTGCTTCAGGGGAGTGAACCGTGTGGCCAGTGTCACACTGTTTCAGGGGAGTGAACCGTGTGGCCAGTGTCACACCGTGTGTCACACTGCTTCAGGGGAGTGAACCGTGTGGCCAGTGTCACACCGTGTGTCACACTGCTTCAGGGGAGTGAACCGTGTGGCCAGTGTCACACTGTTTCAGGTGTGTGAACCGTGTGGCCAGTGTCACACCGTGTGTCACACTGCTTCAGGGGAGTGAACCGTGTGGCCAGTGTCACACCGTGTGTCACACTGCTTCAGGGGTGTGAACCGTGTGGCCAGTGTCACACTGCTTCAGGGGAGTGAACCGTGTGGCCAGTGTCACACCGTGTGTCACACTGCTTCAGGGGTGTGAACCGTGTGGCCAGTGTCACACCGTGTGTCACACTGCTTCAGGGGTGTGAACCGTGTGGCCAGTGTCACACCGTGTGTCACACTGCTTCAGGGGTGTGAACCGTGTGGCCAGTGTCACACTGCTTCAGGGGAGTGAACCGTGTGGCCAGTGTCACACCGTGTGTCACACTGCTTCAGGGGTGTGAACCGTGTGGCCAGTGTCACACTGCTTCAGGGGAGTGAACCGTGTGGCCAGTGTCACACCGTGTGTCACACTGCTTCAGGGGTGTGAACCGTGTGGCCAGTGTCACACCGTGTGTCACACTGCTTCAGGGGTGTGAACCGTGTGGCCAGTGTCACACTGCTTCAGGGGAGTGAACCGTGTGGCCAGTGTCACACCGTGTGTCACACTGCTTCAGGGGTGTGAACCGTGTGGCCAGTGTCACACTGCTTCAGGGGAGTGAACCGTGTGGCCAGTGTCACACCGTGTGTCACACTGCTTCAGGGGTGTGAACCGTGTGGCCAGTGTCACACCGTGTGTCACACTGCTTCAGGGGAGTGAACCGTGTGGCCAGTGTCACACCGTGTGTCACACTGTTTCAGGGGAGTGAACCGTGTGGCCAGTGTCACATCGTGTGTCACACTGCTTCAGGGGAGTGAACAGTGTGGCCAGTGTCACACCGTGTGTCACACTGCTTCAGGGGAGTGAACCGTGTGGCCAGTGTCACACTGCTTCAGGGGAGTGAACCGTGTGGCCAGTGTCACACGCGCGTCACACTGCTTCAGGGGAGTGAACCGTGTGGCCAGTGTCACACTGTGTGTCACACTGTTTCAGGGGTGTGAACCGTGTGGCCAGTGTCACACCGTGTGTCACACTGCTTCAGGGGAGTGAACCGTGTGGCCAGTGTCACACTGTGTGTCACACTGTTTCAGGGGTGTGAACCGTGTGGCCAGTGTCACACCGTGTGTCACACTGCTTCAGGGGAGTGAACCGTGTGGCCAGTGTCACACTGCTTCAGGGGAGTGAACCGTGTGGCCAGTGTCACACCGTGTGTCACACTGCTTCAGGGGAGTGAACCGTGTGGCCAGTGTCACACCGTGTGTCACACTGCTTCAGGGGTGTGAACCGTGTGGCCAGTGTCACACCGTGTGTCACACTGTTTCAGGGGAGAGAACCGTGTGGCCAGTGTCACACCGTGTGTCACACTGTTTCAGGGGAGAGAACCGTGTGGCCAGTGTCACACCGTGTGTCACACTGTTTCAGGGGAGTGAACCATGTGGCCAGTGTCACACTGCTTCAGGGGAGTGAACCGTGTGGCCAGTGACACACCGTGTGTCTCACTGCTTCAGGGGAGTGAACCGTGTGGCCAGTGTCACACCGTGTGTCACACTGCTTCAGGGGAGAGAACCGTGTGGCCAGTGTCACACTGCTTCAGGGGTGTGAACCGTGTGACCAGTGTCACACCGTGTGTCACACTGCTTCAGGGGAGTGAACCATGTGGCCAGTGTCACACCGTGTGTCACACTGTTTCAGGGGAGTGAACCGTGTGGCCAGTGTCACACCGTGCGTCACACTGTTTCAGGGGAGTGAACCGTGTGGCCAGTGTCACACCGTGCGTCACACTGTTTCAGGGGAGTGAACCGTGTGACCAGTGTCACACTGTGTGTCACACTGCTTCAGGGGAGTGAACCGTGTGACCAGTGTCACACTGTGTGTCACACTGCTTCAGGGGAGTGAACCGTGTGGCCAGTGTCACACTGCTTCAGGGGAGTGAACCGTGTGGCCAGTGTCACACTGTTTCAGGGGAGTGAACCGTGTGGCCAGTGTCACACTGCTTCAGGGGAGTGAACCGTGTGGCCAGTGTCACACTGTTTCAGGGGAGTGAACCGTGTGGCCAGTGTCACACTGTTTCAGGGGAGTGAACCGTGTGGCCAGTGTCACACCGTGTGTCACACTGCTTCAGGGGAGTGAACCGTGTGGCCAGTGTCACACCGTGTGTCACACTGCTTCAGGGGAGTGAACCGTGTGGCCAGTGTCACACTGTGTGTCACACTGTTTCAGGGGTGTGAACCGTGTGGCCAGTGTCACACCGTGTGTCACACTGCTTCAGGGGAGTGAACCGTGTGGCCAGTGTCACACTGCTTCAGGGGAGTGAACCGTGTGGCCAGTGTCACACTGCTTCAGGGGAGTGAACCGTGTGGCCAGTGTCACACCGTGTGTCACACTGCTTCAGGGATGTGAACCGTGTGGCCAGTGTCACACCGTGTGTCACACTGTTTCTGGGGAGAGAACCGTGTGGCCAGTGTCACACTGCTTCAGGGGAGTGAACCGTGTGGCCAGTGTCACACCGTGTGTCACACTGTTTCCGGGGAGAGAACCGTGTGGCCAGTGTCACACTGCTTCAGGGGAGTGAACCGTGTGGCCAGTGTCACACCGTGTGTCACACTGCTTCAGGGGAGAGAACCGTGTGGCCAGTGTCACACCGTGTGTCACACTGTTTCAGGGGAGAGAACCGTGTGGCCAGTGTCACACCGTGTGTCACACTGCTTCAGGGGAGTGAACAGTGTGGCCAGTGTCACACTGTTTCAGGGGAGTGAACCGTGTGGCCAGTGTCACACTGCTTCAGGGGAGTGAACCGTGTGGCCAGTGTCACACTGTTTCAGGGGAGAGAACCGTGTGGCCAGTGTCACACCGTGTGTCACAATGCTTCAGGGGAGTGAACCGTGTGACCAGTGTCACACCGTGTGTCACACTGCTTCAGGGGAGTGAACCGTTTGGCCAGTGTCACACCGTGTGTCACACTGCTTCAGGGGAGTGAACCGTGTGGCCAGTGTCACACTGTTTCAGGGGTGTGAACCGTGTGGCCAGTGTCACACCGTGTGTCACACTGCTTCAGGGGAGTGAACCGTGTGGCCAGTGTCACACTGCTTCAGGGGAGTGAACCGTGTGGCCAGTGTCACACTGCTTCAGGGGAGTGAACCGTGTGGCCAGTGTCACACCGTGTGTCACACTGCTTCAGGGATGTGAACCGTGTGGCCAGTGTCACAGCGTGTGTCACACTGTTTCTGGGGAGAGAACCGTGTGGCCAGTGTCACACTGCTTCAGGGGAGTGAACCGTGTGGCCAGTGTCACACTGTTTCAGGGGAGTGAACCGTGTGGCCAGTGTCACACTGCTTCAGGGGAGTGAACCGTGTGGCCAGTGTCACACTGTTTCAGGGGAGTGAACCGTGTGGCCAGTGTCACACTGTTTCAGGGGAGTGAACCGTGTGGCCAGTGTCACACCGTGTGTCACACTGCTTCAGGGGAGTGAACCGTGTGGCCAGTGTCACACCGTGTGTCACACTGCTTCAGGGGAGAGAACCGTGTGGCCAGTGTCACACCGTGTGTCACACTGTTTCAGGGGAGAGAACCGTGTGGCCAGTGTCACACCGTGTGTCACAATGCTTCAGGGGAGTGAACCGTGTGACCAGTGTCACACCGTGTGTCACACTGCTTCAGGGGAGTGAACCGTTTGGCCAGTGTCACACCGTGTGTCACACTGCTTCAGGGGAGTGAACCGTGTGGCCAGTGTCACACTGTGTGTCACACTGTTTCAGGGGTGTGAACCGTGTGGCCAGTGTCACACCGTGTGTCACACTGCTTCAGGGGAGTGAACCGTGTGGCCAGTATCACACTGCTTCAGGGGAGTGAACCGTGTGGCCAGTGTCACACCGTGTGTCACACTGTTTCTGGGGAGAGAACCGTGTGGCCAGTGTCACACTGCTTCAGGGGAGTGAACCGTGTGGCCAGTGTCACACTGTTTCAGGGGAGTGAACCGTGTGGCCAGTGTCACACTGCTTCAGGGGAGTGAACCGTGTGGCCAGTGTCACACTGTTTCAGGGGAGTGAACCGTGTGGCCAGTGTCACACTGTTTCAGGGGAGTGAACCGTGTGGCCAGTGTCACACCGTGTGTCACACTGCTTCAGGGGAGTGAACCGTGTGGCCAGTGTCACACCGTGTGTCACACTGCTTCAGGGGAGAGAACCGTGTGGCCAGTGTCACACCGTGTGTCACACTGTTTCAGGGGAGAGAACCGTGTGGCCAGTGTCACACCGTGTGTCACAATGCTTCAGGGGAGTGAACCGTGTGACCAGTGTCACACCGTGTGTCACACTGCTTCAGGGGAGTGAACCGTTTGGCCAGTGTCACACCGTGTGTCACACTGCTTCAGGGGAGTGAACCGTGTGGGCAGTGTCACACTGTGTGTCACACTGTTTCAGGGGTGTGAACCGTGTGGCCAGTGTCACACCGTGTGTCACACTGCTTCAGGGGAGTGAACCGTGTGGCCAGTGTCACACTGCTTCTGGGGAGTGAACCCTGTGGCCAGTGTCACACTGCTTCAGGGGAGTGAACCGTGTGGCCAGTGTCACACCGTGTGTCACACTGCTTCAGGGATGTGAACCGTGTGGCCAGTGTCACACCGTGTGTCACACTGTTTCTGGGGAGAGAACCGTGTGGCCAGTGTCACACTGCTTCAGGGGAGTGAACCGTGTGGCCAGTGTCACACTGTTTCAGGGGAGTGAACCGTGTGGCCAGTGTCACACTGCTTCAGGGGAGTGAACCGTGTGGCCAGTGTCACACTGTTTCAGGGGAGTGAACCGTGTGGCCAGTGTCACACTGTTTCAGGGGAGTGAACCGTGTGGCCAGTGTCACACCGTGTGTCACACTGCTTCAGGGGAGTGAACCGTGTGGCCAGTGTCACACCGTGTGTCACACTGCTTCAGGGGAGAGAACCGTGTGGCCAGTGTCACACCGTGTGTCACACTGTTTCAGTGGAGAGAACCGTGTGGCCAGTGTCACACCGTGTGTCACAATGCTTCAGGGGAGTGAACCGTGTGACCAGTGTCACACCGTGTGTCACACTGCTTCAGGGGAGTGAACCGTTTGGCCAGTGTCACACCGTGTGTCACACTGCTTCAGGGGAGTGAACCGTGTGGCCAGTGTCACACTGTGTGTCACACTGTTTCAGGGGTGTGAACCGTGTGGCCAGTGTCACACCGTGTGTCACACTGCTTCAGGGGAGTGAACCGTGTGGCCAGTGTCACACTGCTTCAGGGGAGTGAACCGTGTGGCCAGTGTCACACCGTGTGTCACACTGTTTCTGGGGAGAGAACCGTGTGGCCAGTGTCACACTGCTTCAGGGGAGTGAACCGTGTGGCCAGTGTCACACTGCTTCAGGGGAGTGAACCGTGTGGCCAGTGTCACACTGCTTCAGGGGAGTGAACCGTGTGGCCAGTGTCACACCGTGTGTCTCACTGCTTCAGGGGAGTGAACCGTGTGGCCAGTGTCACACTGTTTCAGGGGAGTGAACCGTGTGGCCAGTGTCACACTGTTTCAGGGGAGTGAACCGTGTGGCCAGTGTCACACCGTGTGTCACACTGCTTCAGGGGAGTGAACCGTGTGGCCAGTGTCACACCGTGTGTCACACTGCTTCAGGGGAGAGAACCGTGTGGCCAGTGTCACACCGTGTGTCACACTGTTTCAGGGGAGAGAACCGTGTGGCCAGTGTCACACCGTGTGTCACAATGCTTCAGGTGAGTGAACCGTGTGACCAGTGTCACACCGTGTGTCACACTGCTTCAGGGGAGTGAACCGTTTGGCCAGTGTCACACCGTGTGTTACACTGCTTCAGCGGAGTGAACCGTGTGGCCAGTGTCACACTGTGTGTCACACTGTTTCAGGGGTGTGAACCGTGTGGCCAGTGTCACACCGTGTGTCACACTGCTTCAGGGGAGTGAACCGTGTGGCCAGTGTGACACTGCTTCAGGGGAGTGAACCGTGTGGCCAGTGTCACACCGTGTGTCACACTGTTTCAGGGGTGTGAACCGTGTGGCCAGTGCCACACTGTGTGTCACACTGTTTCAGGGGTGTGAACCGTGTGGCCAGTGTCACACCGTGTGTCACACTGTTTCAGGGGAGTGAACCGTGTGGCCAGTGTCACACCGTGTGTCACACTGCTTCAGGGGTGTGAACCGTATGGCCAGTGTCACACCGTGTGTCACACTGTTTCAGGGGAGTGAATCGTGTGGCCAGTGTCACACCGTGTGTCACACTGCTTCAGGGGAGTGAATCGTGTGGCCAGTGGCACACTGCTTCAGGGGAGTGAACCGTGTGGCCAGTGTCACACCGGGTGTCTCACTGCTTCAGGGGAGTGAACCGTGTGGCCAGTGTCACACCGTGTGTCACACTGCTTCAGGGGAGAGAACCGTGTGGCCAGTGTCACACTGCTTCAGGGGTGTGAACCGTGTGACCAGTGTCACACCGTGTGTCACACTGCTTCAGGGGAGTGAACCATGTGGCCAGTGTCACTCCGTGTGTCACACTGTTTCAGGGGAGTGAACCGTGTGGCCAGTGTCACACCGTGCGTCACACTGTTTCAGGGGAGTGAACCGTGTGGCCAGTGTCACACCGTGCGTCACACTGTTTCAGGGGAGTGAACCGTGTGACCAGTGTCACACTGTGTGTCACACTGCTTCAGGGGAGTGAACCGTGTGGCCAGTGTCACACTGTGTGTCACAGTGCTTCAGGGGAGTGAACCGTGTGGCCAGTGTCACACCGTGTGTCACACTGCTTCAGGGGAGTGAACCATGTGGCCAGTATCACACCGTGTGTCACACTGCTTCAGGGGAGTGAACAGTGTGGCCAGTGTCACACCGTGTGTCACACTGCTTCAGGGGAGTGAACCGTGTGGCCAGTGTCACACTGCTTCAGGGGAGTGAACCGTGTGGCCAGTGTCACACGCGCGTCACACTGCTTCAGGGGAGTGAACCGTGTGGCCAGTGTCACACTGTGTGTCACACTGTTTCAGGGGTGTGAACCGTGTGGCCAGTGTCACACCGTGTGTCACACTGCTTCAGGGGAGTGAACCGTGTGGCCAGTGTCACACTGTGTGTCACACTGTTTCAGGGGTGTGAACCGTGTGGCCAGTGTCACACCGTGTGTCACACTGCTTCAGGGGAGTGAACCGTGTGGCCAGTGTCACACCGTGTGTCACACTGCTTCAGGGGAGTGAACCGTGTGGCCAGTGTCACACTGCTTCAGGGGAGTGAACCGTGTGGCCAGTGTCACACGCGCGTCACACTGCTTCAGGGGAGTGAACCGTGTGGCCAGTGTCACACTGTGTGTCACACTGTTTCAGGGGTGTGAACCGTGTGGCCAGTGTCACACCGTGTGTCACACTGCTTCAGGGGAGTGAACCGTGTGGCCAGTGTCACACTGTGTGTCACACTGTTTCAGGGGTGTGAACCGTGTGGCCAGTGTCACACCGTGTGTCACACTGCTTCAGGGGAGTGAACCGTGTGGCCAGTGTCACACTGCTTCAGGGGAGTGAACCGTGTGGCCAGTGTCACACCGTGTGTCACACTGCTTCAGGGGAGTGAACCGTGTGGCCAGTGTCACACCGTGTGTCACACTGCTTCAGGGGTGTGAACCGTGTGGCCAGTGTCACACCGTGTGTCACACTGTTTCAGGGGAGAGAACCGTGTGGCCAGTGTCACACCGTGTGTCACACTGTTTCAGGGGAGAGAACCGTGTGGCCAGTGTCACACCGTGTGTCACACTGTTTCAGGGGAGTGAACCGTGTGGCCAGTGTCACACTGCTTCAGGGGAGTGAACCGTGTGGCCAGTGACACACCGTGTGTCTCACTGCTTCAGGGGAGTGAACCGTGTGGCCAGTGTCACACCGTGTGTCACACTGCTTCAGGGGAGAGAACCGTGTGGCCAGTGTCACACTGCTTCAGGGGTGTGAACCGTGTGACCAGTGTCACACCGTGTGTCACACTGCATCAGGGGAGTGAACCATGTGGCCAGTGTCACACCGTGTGTCACACTGTTTCAGGGGAGTGAACCGTGTGGCCAGTGTCACACCGTGCGTCACACTGTTTCAGGGGAGTGAACCGTGTGGCCAGTGTCACACCGTGCGTCACACTGTTTCAGGGGAGTGAACCGTGTGACCAGTGTCACACTGTGTGTCACACTGCTTCAGGGGAGTGAACCGTGTGACCAGTGTCACACTGTGTGTCACACTGCTTCAGGGGAGTGAACCGTGTGGCCAGTGTCACACTGCTTCAGGGGAGTGAACCGTGTGGCCAGTGTCACACTGTTTCAGGGGAGTGAACCGTGTGGCCAGTGTCACACTGCTTCAGGGGAGTGAACCGTGTGGCCAGTGTCACACTGTTTCAGGGGAGTGAACCGTGTGGCCAGTGTCACACTGTTTCAGGGGAGTGAACCGTGTGGCCAGTGTCACACCGTGTGTCACACTGCTTCATTGGAGTGAACCGTGTGGCCAGTGTCACACCGTGTGTCACACTGCTTCAGGGGAGTGAACCGTGTGGCCAGTGTCACACTGTGTGTCACACTGTTTCAGGGGTGTGAACCGTGTGGCCAGTGTCACACCGTGTGTCACACTGCTTCAGGGGAGTGAACCGTGTGGCCAGTGTCACACTGCTTCAGGGGAGTGGACCGTGTGGCCAGTGTCACACTGCTTCAGGGGAGTGAACCGTGTGGCCAGTGTCACACCGTGTGTCACACTGCTTCAGGGATGTGAACCGTGTGGCCAGTGTCACACCGTGTGTCACACTGTTTCTGGGGAGAGAACCGTGTGGCCAGTGTCACACTGCTTCAGGGGAGTGAACCGTGTGGCCAGTGTCACACCGTGTGTCACACTGTTTCTGGGGAGAGAACCGTGTGGCCAGTGTCACACTGCTTCAGGGGAGTGAACCGTGTGGCCAGTGTCACACCGTGTGTCACACTGCTTCAGGGGAGAGAACCGTGTGGCCAGTGTCACACCGTGTGTCACACTGTTTCAGGGGAGAGAACCGTGTGGCCAGTGTCACACCGTGTGTCACACTGCTTCAGGGGAGTGAACCGTGTGGCCAGTGTCACACCGTGTGTCACACTGCTTCAGGGGAGTGAACCGTGTGGCCAGTGTCACACTGCTTCAGGGGAGTGAACCGTGTGGCCAGTGTCACACTGCTTCAGGGGAGTGAACCGTGTGGCCAGTGTCACACCGTGTGTCACACTGCTTCAGGGATGTGAACCGTGTGGCCAGTGTCACACCGTGCGTCACACTGTTTCTGGGGAGAGAACCGTGTGGCCAGTGTCACACTGCTTCAGGGGAGTGAACCGTGTGGCCAGTGTCACACTGTTTCAGGGGAGTGAACCGTGTGGCCAGTGTCACACTGCTTCAGGGGAGTGAACCGTGTGGCCAGTGTCACACTGTTTCAGGGGAGTGAACCGTGTGGCCAGTGTCACACTGTTTCAGGGGAGTGAACCGTGTGGCCAGTGTCACACCGTGTGTCACACTGCTTCAGGGGAGTGAACCGTGTGGCCAGTGTCACACCGTGTATCACACTGCTTCAGGGGAGAGAACCGTGTGGCCAGTGTCACACCGTGTGTCACACTGTTTCAGGGGAGAGAACCGTGTGGCCAGTGTCACACCGTGTGTCACAATGCTTCAGGGGAGTGAACCGTGTGACCAGTGTCACACCGTGTGTCACACTGCTTCAGGGGAGTGAACCGTTTGGCCAGTGTCACACCGTGTGTCACACTGCTTCAGGGGAGTGAACCGTGTGGCCAGTGTCACACTGTGTGTCACACTGTTTCAGGGGTGTGAACCGTGTGGCCAGTGTCACACCGTGTGTCACACTGCTTCAGGGGAGTGAACCGTGTGGCCAGTGTCACACTGCTTCAGGGGAGTGAACCGTGTGGCCAGTGTCACACCGTGTGTCACACTGTTTCTGGGGAGAGAACCGTGTGGCCAGTGTCACACTGCTTCAGGGGAGTGAACCGTGTGGCCAGTGTCACACTGTTTCAGGGGAGTGAACCGTGTGGCCAGTGTCACACTGCTTCAGGGGAGTGAACCGTGTGGCCAGTGTCACACTGTTTCAGGGGAGTGAACCGTGTGGCCAGTGTCACACTGTTTCAGGGGAGTGAACCGTGTGGCCAGTGTCACACCGTGTGTCACACTGCTTCAGGGGAGTGAACCGTGTGGCCAGTGTCACACCGTGTGTCACACTGCTTCAGGGGAGAGAACCGTGTGGCCAGTGTCACACCGTGTGTCACACTGTTTCAGGGGAGAGAACCGTGTGGCCAGTGTCACACCGTGTGTCACAATGCTTCAGGGGAGTGAACCGTGTGACCAGTGTCACACCGTGTGTCACACTGCTTCAGGGGAGTGAACCGTTTGGCCAGTGTCACACCGTGTGTTACACTGCTTCAGGGGAGTGAACCGTGTGGCCAGTGTCACACTGTGTGTCACACTGTTTCAGGGGTGTGAACCGTGTGGCCAGTGTCACACCGTGTGTCACACTGCTTCAGGGGAGTGAACCGTGTGGCCAGTGTCACACTGCTTCAGGGGAGTGAACCGTGTGGCCAGTGTCACACCGTGTGTCACACTGTTTCAGGGGTGTGAACCGTGTGGCCAGTGTCACACTGTGTGTCACACTGTTTCAGGGGTGTGAACCGTGTGGCCAGTGTCACACCGTGTGTCACACTGTTTCAGGGGAGTGAACCGTGTGGCCAGTGTCACACCGTGTGTCACACTGCTTCAGGGGTGTGAACCGTATGGCCAGTCTCACACCGTGTGTCACACTGTTTCAGGGGAGTGAATCGTGTGGCCAGTGTCACACCGTGTGTCACACTGCTTCAGGGGAGTGAATCGTGTGGCCAGTGTCACACCGTGTGTCACACTGTTTCAGGGGAGAGAACCGTGTGGCCAGTGTCACACCGTGTGTCACACTGTTTCAGGGGAGTGAACCGTGTGGCCAGTGTCACACTGCTTCAGGGGAGTGAACCGTGTGGCCAGTGTCACACCGTGTGTCTCACTGCTTCAGGGGAGTGAACCGTGTGGCCAGTGTCACACCGTGTGTCACACTGCTTCAGGGGAGAGAACCGTGTGGCCAGTGTCACACTGCTTCAGGGGTGTGAACCGTGTGACCAGTGTCACACCGTGTGTCACACTGCTTCAGGGGAGTGAACCATGTGGCCAGTGTCACTCCGTGTGTCACACTGTTTCAGGGGAGTGAACCGTGTGGCCAGTGTCACACCGTGCGTCACACTGTTTCAGGGGAGTGAACCGTGTGGCCAGTGTCACACCGTGCATCACACTGTTTCAGGGGAGTGAACCGTGTGACCAGTGTCACACTGTGTGTCACACTGCTTCAGGGGAGTGAACCGTGTGGCCAGTGTCACACTGTGTGTCACACTGCTTCAGGGGAGTGAACCGTGTGGCCAGTGTCACACCGTGTGTCACACTGCTTCAGGGGTGTGAACCGTGTGGCCAGTGTCACACCGCGCGTCACACTGCTTCAGGGGAGTGAACCGTGTGGCCAGTGTCACACCGTGTGTCACACTGCTTCAGGGGAGTGAACCGTGTGGCCAGTGTCACACCGTGTGTCACACTGTTTCAGGGGAGTGAACCGTGTGGCCAGTGTCACACCGTGTGTCAAACTGTTTCAGGGGAGTGAACCGTGTGGCCAGTGTCACACCGTGTGTCACACTGCTTCAGGGGAGTGAACAGTGTGGCCAGTGTCACACCGTGTGTCACACTGCTTCAGGGGAGTGAACCGCGTGGCCAGTGTCACACCGTGTGTCACACTGCTTCAGGGGAGTGAACCGTGTGGCCAGTGTCACACGCGCGTCACACTGCTTCAGGGGAGTGAACCGTGTGGCCAGTGTCACACTGTGTGTCACACTGTTTCAGGGGTGTGAACCGTGTGGCCAGTGTCACACCGTGTGTCACACTGCTTCAGTGGAGTGAACCGTGTGGCCAGTGTCACACTGTGTGTCACACTGTTTCAGGGGTGTGAACCGTGTGGCCAGTGTCACACCGTGTGTCACACTGCTTCAGGGGAGTGAACCGTGTGGCCAGTGTCACACTGCTTCAGGGGAGTGAACCGTGTGGCCAGTGTCACACCGTGTGTCACACTGCTTCAGGGGAGTGAACCGTGTGGCCAGTGTCACACCGTGTGTCACACTGCTTCAGGGGTGTGAACCGTGTGGCCAGTGTCACACCGTGTGTCACACTGTTTCAGGGGAGAGAACCGTGTGGCCAGTGTCACACCGTGTGTCACACTGTTTCAGGGGAGAGAACCGTGTGGCCAGTGTCACACCGTGTGTCACACTGTTTCAGGGGAGTGAACCGTGTGGCCAGTGTCACACTGCTTCAGGGGAGTGAACCGTGTGGCCAGTGTCACACCGTGTGTCTCACTGCTTCAGGGGAGTGAACCGTGTGGCCAGTGTCACACCGTGTGTCACACTGCTTCAGGGGAGAGAACCGTGTGGCCAGTGTCACACTGCTTCAGGGGTGTGAACCGTGTGACCAGTGTCACACCGTGTGTCACACTGCTTCAGGGGAGTGAACCATGTGGCCAGTGTCACACCGTGTGTCACACTGTTTCAGGGGAGTGAACCGTGTGGCCAGTGTCACACCGTGCGTCACACTGTTTCAGGGGAGTGAATAGTGTGGCCAGTGTCACACCGTGCGTCACACTGTTTCAGGGGAGTGAACCGTGTGACCAGTGTCACACTGTGTGTCACACTGCTTCAGGGGAGTGAACCGTGTGACCAGTGTCACACTGTGTGTCACACTGCTTCAGGGGAGTGAACCGTGTGGCCAGTGTCACACTGCTTCAGGGGAGTGAACCGTGTGGCCAGTGTCACACCGTGTGTCACACTGCTTCAGGGGAGTGAACCGTGTGGCCAGTGTCACACCGTGCGTCACACTGCTTCAGGGGAGTGAACCGTGTGGCCAGTGTCACACCGTGCGTCACACTGTTTCAGGGGAGTGAACCGTGTGGCCAGTGTCACACTGTGCGTCACACTGCTTCAGGGGAGTGAACCGTGTGGCCAGTGTCACACCGTGTGTCACACTGCTTCAAGGGAGTGAACCGTGTGGCCAGTGTCACACCGTGTGTCACACTGCTTCAGGGGAGTGAACCGTGTGGCCAGTGTCACACCATGTGTCACACTGCTTCAGGGGAGTGAACCGTGTGGCCAGTGTCACATCGTGTGTCACACTGCTTCAGGGGAGTGAACCGTGTGGCCAGTGTCACACCGTGTGTCACACTGCTTCAGGGGAGTGAACCGTGTGGCCAGTGTCACACCGTGTGTCACACTGCTTCAGGGGTGTGAACCGTGTGGCCAGTGTCACACCGTGTGTCACACTGCTTCAGGGGTGTGAACCGTGTGGCCAGTGTCACACCGTGTGTCACACTGCTTCAGTGGTGTGAACCGTGTGGCCAGTGTCACACTGCTTCAGGGGAGTGAACCGTGTGGCCAGTGTCACACAGTGTGTCACACTGTTTCAGGGGTGTGAACCGTGTGGCCAGTGTCACACCGTGTGTCACACTGCTTCAGGGGAGTGAACCGTGTGGCCAGTGTCACACTGCTTCAGGGGAGTGAACCGTGTGGCCAGTGTCACACCGTGTGTCACACTGCTTCAGGGGAGTGAACCGTGTGGCCAGTGTCACACCGTGTGTCACACTGCTTCAGGGGTGTGAACCGTGTGGCCAGTGTCACACCGTGTGTCACACTGTTTCAGGGGAGAGAACCGTGTGGCCAGTGTCACACCGTGTGTCACACTGTTTCAGGGGAGAGAACCGTGTGGCCAGTGTCACACCGTGTGTCACACTGTTTCAGGGGAGTGAACCGTGTGGCCAGTGTCACACTGCTTCAGGGGAGTGAACCGTGTGGCCAGTGTCACACCGTGTGTCTCACTGCTTCAGGGGAGTGAACCGTGTGGCCAGTGTCACACCGTGTGTCACACTGCTTCAGGGGAGAGAACCGTGTGGCCAGTGTCACACTGCTTCAGGGGTGTGAACCGTGTGACCAGTGTCACACCGTGTGTCACACTGCTTCAGGGGAGTGAACCATGTGGCCAGTGTCACACCGTGTGTCACACTGTTTCAGGGGAGTGAACCGTGTGGCCAGTGTCACACCGTGCGTCACACTGTTTCAGGGGAGTGAATAGTGTGGCCAGTGTCACACCGTGCGTCACACTGTTTCAGGGGAGTGAACCGTGTGACCAGTGTCACACTGTGTGTCACACTGCTTCAGGGGAGTGAACCGTGTGACCAGTGTCACACTGTGTGTCACACTGCTTCAGGGGAGTGAACCGTGTGGCCAGTGTCACACTGCTTCAGGGGAGTGAACCGTGTGGCCAGTGTCACACCGTGTGTCACACTGCTTCAGGGGAGTGAACCGTGTGGCCAGTGTCACACCGTGCGTCACACTGCTTCAGGGGAGTGAACCGTGTGGCCAGTGTCACACCGTGCGTCACACTGTTTCAGGGGAGTGAACCGTGTGGCCAGTGTCACACTGTGCGTCACACTGCTTCAGGGGAGTGAACCGTGTGGCCAGTGTCACACCGTGTGTCACACTGCTTCAAGGGAGTGAACCGTGTGGCCAGTGTCACACCGTGTGTCACACTGCTTCAGGGGAGTGAACCGTGTGGCCAGTGTCACACCATGTGTCACACTGCTTCAGGGGAGTGAACCGTGTGGCCAGTGTCACATCGTGTGTCACACTGCTTCAGGGGAGTGAACCGTGTGGCCAGTGTCACACCGTGTGTCACACTGCTTCAGGGGAGTGAACCGTGTGGCCAGTGTCACACCGTGTGTCACACTGCTTCAGGGGTGTGAACCGTGTGGCCAGTGTCACACCGTGTGTCACACTGCTTCAGGGGTGTGAACCGTGTGGCCAGTGTCACACCGTGTGTCACACTGCTTCAGTGGTGTGAACCGTGTGGCCAGTGTCACACTGCTTCAGGGGAGTGAACCGTGTGGCCAGTGTCACACAGTGTGTCACACTGCTTCAGGGGTGTGAACCGTGTGGCCAGTGTCACACTGCTTCAGGGGTGTGAACCGTGTGGCCAGTGTCACACCGTGTGTCACACTGCTTCAGAGGAGTGAACCGTGTGGCCAGTGTCACACTGTGTGTCACACTGTTTCAGGGGAGTGAACCGTGTGGCCAGTGTCACACCGTGTCTCACACTGTTTCAGGGGAGAGAACCGTGTGGCCAGTGTCACACCGTGTCTCACACTGTTTCAGGGGAGTGAACCGTGTGGCCAGTGTCACACTGTGTGTCACACTGTTTCAGGGGAGTGAACCGTGTGGCCAGTGTCACACCGTGTCTCACACTGTTTCAGGGGAGTGAACCGTGTGGCCAGTGTCACACCGTGCGTCACACTGCTTCAGAGGAGTGAACCGTGTGGCCAGTGTCACACTGTGTGTCACACTGCTTCAGGGGAGTGAACCGTGTGGCCTTTGTCACACCGTGTGTCACACTGCTTCAGGGGTGTGAACCGTGTGGCCCGTGTCACACCGTGTGTTACACTGCTTCAGGGGAGTGAACCGTGTGGCCAGTGTCACACCGTGTGTCACACTGCTTCAGGTGAGTGAACCGTGTGGCCAGTGTCACACCGTGTGTCACACTGCTTCAGGGGAGTAAACCGTGTGGCCAGTGTCACACCGTGTGTCACACTGTTTCAGGGGAATGAACTGTGTGGCCAGTGTCACACCGTGTGTCACACTGTTTCAGGGGAGTGAACCGTGTGGCCAGTGTCACACCGTGTGTCACACTGCTTCAGGGGAGTGAACAGTGTGGCCAGTGTCACACTGCTTCAGGGGAGTGAACCGTGTGGCCAGTGTCACACTGTTTCAGGGGAGTGAACCGTGTGGCCAGTGTCACACCGTGTGTCACACTGTTTCAGGGGAGTGAACCGTGTGGCCAGTGTCACACCGTGTGTCACACTGCTTCAGGGGAGTGAACCGTGTGGCCAGTGTCACACCATGTGTCAGACTGTTTCAGGGGTGTGAACCGTGTGGCCAGTGTCACACTGTTTCAGGGGTGTGAACCGTGTGGCCAGTGTCACACCGTGTGTCACACTGCTTCAGGGGAGTGAACCGTGTGGCCAGTGTCACACTGTGTGTCACACTGCTTCAGGGGAGTGAACCATGTGGCCAGTGTCACACTGCTTCAGGGGAGTGAACCGTGTGGCCAGTGTCACACTGTTTCAGGGGAGTGAACCGTGTGGCCAGTGTCACACCGTGTGTCACACTGTTTCAGGGGAGTGAACCGTGTGGCCAGTGTCACACCGTGTGTCACACTGCTTCAGGGGAGTGAACAGTGTGGCCAGTGTCACACCGTGTGTCACACTGTTTCAGGGGTGTGAACCGTGTGGCCAGTGTCACACTGTTTCAGGGGTGTGAACCATGTGGCCAGTGTCACACCGTGTGTCACACTGCTTCAGGGGAGTGAACCGTGTAGCCAGTGTCACACTGTGTGTCACACTGCTTCAGGGGTGTGAACCGTGTGGCTGGTGTCACACTGCTTCAGGGGAGAGAACTGTGTGGCCAGTGTCACACTGCTTCAGGGGAGAGAACCGTGTGGCCAGTGTCACACTGTGTGTCACACTGCTTCAGGGGAGTGAACCGTGTGGCCAGTGTCACACTGCTTCAGGGGAGTGAACCGTGTGGCCAGTGTCACACCGTGTGTCACACTGTTTCAGGGGTGTGAACCGTGTGGCCAGTGTCACACTGTGTGTCACACTGTTTCAGGGGTGTGAACCGTGTGGCCAGTGTCACACCGTGTGTCACACTGTTTCAGGGGAGTGAACCGTGTGGCCAGTGTCACACCGTGTGTCACACTGCTTCAGGGGAGAGAACCGTGTGGCCAGTGTCACACTGCTTCAGGGGTGTGAACCGTGTGACCAGTGTCACACCGTGTGTCACACTGCTTTAGGGGAGTGAACCATGTGGCCAGTGTCACACCGTGTGTCACACTGTTTCAGGGGAGTGAACCGTGTGGCCAGTGTCACACCGTGCGTCACACTGTTTCAGGGGAGTGAACCGTGTGGCCAGTGTCACACCGTGCGTCACACTGTTTCAGGGGAGAGAACCGTGTGACCAGTGTCACACTGTGTGTCACACTGCTTCAGGGGAGTGAACCGTGTGGCCAGTGTCACACCGTGTGTCACACTGCTTCAGGGGAGTGAACCGTGTGGCCAGTGTCACACCGTGTGTCACACTGTTTCAGGGGAGTGAACCGTGTGGCCAGTGTCACACCGTGTGTCACACTGCTTCAGGGGAGTGAACCGTGTGGCCAGTGTCACACCGTGTGTCACACTGCTTCAAGGGAGTGAACCGTGTGGCCAGTGTCACACCGTGTGTCACACTGTTTCAGGGGAGTGAACCGTGTGGCCAGTGTCACACCGTGTGTCACACTGCTTCAGGGGAGTGAACCGTGTGGCCAGTGTCACACTGTGTGTCACACTGCTTCAGGGGAGTGAACCGTGTGGCCAGTGTCACACCGTGTGTCACACTGCTTCAGGGGTGTGAACCGTGTGGCCAGTGTCACACCGCGCGTCACACTGCTTCAGGGGAGTGAACCGTGTGGCCAGTGTCACACCGTGTGTCACACTGCTTCAGGGGAGTGAACCGTGTGGCCAGTGTCACACCGTGTGTCACACTGTTTCAGGGGAGTGAACCGTGTGGCCAGTGTCACACCGTGTGTCACACTGTTTCAGGGGAGTGAACCGTGTGGCCAGTGTCAGACCGTGTGTCACACTGCTTCAGGGGAGTGAACAGTGTGGCCAGTGTCACACCGTGTGTCACACTGCTTCAGGGGAGTGAACCGTGTAGCCAGTGTCACACCGTGTGTCACACTGCTTCAGGGGAGTGAACCGTGTGGCCAGTGTCACACGCGCGTCACACTGCTTCAGGGGAGTGAACCGTGTGGCCAGTGTCACACTGTGTGTCACACTGTTTCAGGGGTGTGAACCGTGTGGCCAGTGTCACACCGTGTGTCACCCTGCTTCAGGGGAGTGAACCGTGTGGCCAGTGTCAGACTGTGTGTCACACTGTTTCAGGGGTGTGAACCGTGTGGCCAGTGTCACACCGTGTGTCACACTGCTTCAGGGGAGTGAACCGTGTGGCCAGTGTCACACTGCTTCTGGGGAGTGAACCGTGTGGCCAGTGTCACACCGTGTGTCACACTGTTTCAGGGGTGTGAACCGTGTGGCCAGTGTCACACTGTGTGTCACACTGTTTCAGGGGTGTGAATCGTGTGGCCAGTGTCACACCGTGTGTCACACTGCTTCAGGGGAGTGAACCGTGTGGCCAGTGTCACACCGTGTGTCACACTGCTTCAGGGGTGTGAACCGTATGGCCAGTGTCACACCGTGTGTCACACTGTTTCAGGGGAGTGAATCGTGTGGCCAGTGTCACACTGTGTGTCACACTGCTTCAGGGGAGTGAATCGTGTGGCCAGTGTCACACCGTGTGTCACACTGCTTCAGGGGAGTGAACCGTGTGGCCAGTGTCACACTGCTTCAGGGGAGTGAACCGTGTGGCCAGTGTCACACCGTGTGTCTCACTGCTTCAGGGGAGTGAACCGTGTGGCCAGTGTCACACCGTGTGTCACACTGCTTCAGGGGAGTGAACCGTGTGGCCAGTGTCACACTGTGTGTCACACTGTTTCAGGGGTGTGAACCGTGTGGCCAGTGTCACACCGTGTGTCACACTGCTTCAGGGGAGTGAACCGTGTGGCCAGTGTCACACTGCTTCAGGGGAGTGAACCGTGTGGCCAGTGTCACACCGTGTGTCACACTGTTTCTGGGGAGAGAACCGTGTGGCCAGTGTCACACTGCTTCAGGGGAGTGAACCGTGTGGCCAGTGTCACACTGTTTCAGGGGAGTGAACCGTGTGGCCAGTGTCACACTGCTTCAGGGGAGTGAACCGTGTGGCCAGTGTCACACTGTTTCAGGGGAGTGAACCGTGTGGCCAGTGTCACACTGTTTCAGGGGAGTGAACCGTGTGGCCAGTGTCACACGACCGTGTGTCACACTGCTTCAGGGGAGTGAACCGTGTGGGCCAGTGTCACACCGTGTGTCACACTGCTTCAGGGGAGAGAGAACCGTGTGGCCAGTGTCACACCGTGTGTCACACTGTTTCAGGGGGAGAGAACCGTTGTGGCCAGTGTCACACCGTGTGTCACAATGCTTCAGGGGAGTGAACCGTGTGACCAGTGTCACACCGTGTGTCACACTGCTTCAGGGGAGTGAACCGTTTGGCCAGTGTCACACCGTGTGTTACACTGCTTCAGGGGAGTAAACCGTGTGGCCAGTGTCACACTGTGTGTCACACTGTTTCAGGGGGTGTGAACCGTGTGGCCAGTGTCACAACCGTGTGTCACACTGCTTCAGGGGAGTGAACCGTGTGGCCAGTGTCACACTGCTTCAGGGGAGGTGAACCGTGTGGCTCAGTGTCACACCGTGTGTCACACTGTTTCAGGGGGTGTGAACCGTGTGGCCAGTGTCACACTGTGTGTCACACTGTTTCAGGGGTGTGAACCGTGTGGCCAGTGTCACACCGTGTGTCACACTGTTTCAGGGGAGTGAACCGTGTGGCCAGTGTCACACCGTGTGTCACACTGCTTCAGGGGTGTGAACCGTAATGGCCAGTCTCACACCGTGTGGTCACACTGTTTCAGGGGAGTGAATCGTGTGGCCAGTGTCACACCGTGTGTCACACTGCTTCAGGGGAGTGAATCGTGTGGCCAGTGTCACACCGTGTTGTCACACTGTTTCAGGGGAGAGAACCGTGTGGCCAGTGTCACACCGTGTGTCACACTGTTTCAGGGGAGTGAACCGTGTGGCCAGTGTCACACTGCTTCAGGGGAGTGAACCGTTGTGGCCAGTGTCACACCGTGTGTCTCACTGCTTCAGGGGAGTGAAACCGTGTGGCCAGTGTCACACCGTGTGTCACACTGCTTCAGGGGAGAGAACCGTGTGGCCAGTGTCACACTGCTTCAGGGGTGTGAACCGTGTGACCAGTTGTCACACCGTGTGTCACACTGCTTCAGGGGAGTGAACCATGTGGCCAGTGTCACTCCGTGTGTCACACTGTTTCAGGGGAGTGAACCGTGTGGCCAGTGTCACACCGTGCGTCACACTGTTTCAGGGGAGTGAACCGTGTGGCCAGTGTCACACCGTGCGTCACACTGTTTCAGGGGGAGTGAAACCGTGTGACCAGTGTCACACTGTGTGTCACACTGCTTCAGGGGATGTTGAACCGTGTGGCCAGTGTCACACTGTGTGTCACACTGCTTCAGGGTGAGTGAAACCGTATGTGGCCAGTGTCACACCGTGTGTGTCACACTGCTTCAGGGGGTGGTGAACCGTGTGGCCAGTGTCACACCCGCGCGTCACACTGCTTCAGGGGAGTGAACCGTGTGGCCAAGTGTCACACCGTGTGTCACACTGCTTCAGGGGGAGGTGAACCGTGTGGCCAGTGTCACACCGTGTGTCACACTGTTTCAGGGGAGTGAACCGTGTGGCCAGTGTCACACCCGTGTGTCAAACTGTTTCAGGGGAGTGGAACCGTGTGGCCAGTGTCACACCGTGTGTCACACTGCTTCAGGGGAGTGAACAGTGTGGCCAGTGTCACACCCGTGTGTCACACTGCTTCAGGGGAGTGAACCGCGTGGCCAGTGTCACACCCGTGTGTCACACTGCTTCAGGGGGAGTGAACCGTTGTGGCCAGTGTCACAACGCGCGTCACACTGCTTCAGGGGAGTGAACCGTTGTGGCCAGTGTCACACTGTGTGTCACACTGTTTCAGGGGTGTGAACCGTGTGGCCAGTGTCACACCGTGTGTGTCACACTGCTTCAGTGGAGTGAACCGTGTGGCCAGTGTCACACTGTGTGTCACACTGTTTCAGGGGTGTGAACCGTAGTGGCCAGTGTCACACCGTGTGTCACACTGCTTCAGGGGGAGTGAACCGTGTGGGCCAGTGTCACACTGCTTTCAGGGGAGTGAACCGGTGTGGCCAGTGTCACACCGTGTGTCACACTGCTTCAGGGGAGTGAACCGTGTGGCCAGTGTCACACCGTGTGTCACACTGCTTCAGGGGTGTGAACCGTGTGGCCAGTGTCACACCGTGTGTCACACTGTTTCAGGGGTGAGAGAACCGTGTGTGGCCAGTGTCACACCGTGTGTCACACTGTTTCAGGGGAGAGAACCGTGTGGCCAGTGTCACACCCGTGTGTCACACTGTTTCAGGGGAGGTGAACCGTGTGGCCAGTGTCACACTGCTTCAGGGGAGTGAACCGTGTGGCCAGTGTCACACCGTGTGTCTCACTGCTTCAGGGGAGGTGAACCGTGTGGCCAGTGTCACACCGTGTGTCACACTGCTTCAGGGGAAGAGAACCGTGTGGCCAGTGTCACACTGCTTCAGGGGTGTGAACCGTGTGACCAGTGTCACACCGTGTGTCACACTGCTTCAGGGGAGTGAACCATGTGGCCAGTGTCACACCGTGTGTCACACTGTTTCAGGGGGAGTGAACCGTGTGGCCAGTGTCACACCGTGCGTCACACTGTTTCAGGGGAGTGAATCGTGTGGCCAGTGTCACACCGTGCGTCACACTGTTTCAGGGGAAGTGAACCGTGTGACCAGTGTCACACTGTGTGTCACACTGCTTCAGGGGAGTGAACCGTGTGACCAGTGTCACACTGTGTGTCACACTGCTTCAGGGGAGTGAACCGTGTGGCCAGTGTCACACTGCTTCAGGGGAGTGAACCGTGTGGCCAGTGTCACACCGTGTGTCACACTGCTTCAGGGGAGTGAACCGTTGTGGCCAGTGTCACACCGTGCGTCACACTGCTTCAGGGGAGTGAACCGTGTGGCCAGTGTCACACCGTGCGTCACACTGTTTCAGGGGAGTGAACCGTGTGGCCAGTGTCACACTGTGCGTCACACTGCTTCAGGGGGAGTGAACCGTGTGGCCAGTGTCACACCGTGTGTCACACTGCTTCAATGGAGTGAACCGTGTGGCCAGTGTCACACCGTGTGTCACAATGCTTCAGGGGAGTGAACCGTGTGGCCAGTGTCACACCATGTGTCACACTGCTTCAGGGGAGTGAACCGTGTGGCCAGTGTCACATCGTGTGTCACACTGCTTCAGGGGAGTGAACCGTGTGGCCAGTGTCACACCGTGTGTGTCACACTGCTTCAGGGGAAGTGAACCGTGTGGCCAGTGTCACACCGTGTGTCACACTGCTTCAGGGGTGTGAACCGTGTGGCCAGTGTCACACCCGGTGTGTCACACTGCTTCAGGTGGTGTGAACCGTGCTGGCCAGTGTCACACCGTGTGTCACACTGCTTCAGTGGTGTGAACCGTGTGGCCAGTGTCACACTGCTTCAGGGGAGTGAACCGTGTGGCCAGTGTCACACAGTGTGTCACACTGCTTCAGGGGTGTGAACCGTGTGGCCAGTGTCACACTGCTTCAGGGGTGTGAACCGTGTGGCCAGTGTCACACCGTGTGTCACACTGCTTCAGAGGAAGTGAACCGTGTGGCCAGTGTCACACTGTGTGTCACACTGTTTCAGGGGAGTGAACCGTGTGGCCAGTGTCACACCGTGTCTCACACTGTTTCAGGGGAGAGAACCGTGTGGCCAGTGTCACACCGTGTCTCACACTGTTTCAGGGGAGTGAACCGTGTGGCCAGTGTCACACTGTGTGTCACACTGTTTCAGGGGAGTGAACCGTGTGGCCAGTGTCACACCGTGTCTCACACTGTTTTCAGGGGAGTGAACCGTGTTGGCCAGTGTCACACCGTGCGTCACACTGCTTCAGAGGAAGTGAACCGTGTGGCCAGTGTCACACTGTGTGTCACACTGCTTCAGGGGAGTGAACCGTGTGGCCTTTGTCACACCGTGTGTCACACTGCTTCAGGGGTGTGAACCGTGTGGCCCGTGTCACACCCGTGTGTTACACTGCTTCAGGGGGAGTGAACCGTGTGGCCAGTGTCACACCGTGTGTCACACTGCTTCAGGTGAGTGAAACCGTTGTGGCCAGTGTCACACCGTGTGTCACACTGCTTCAGGGGAGTAAACCGTGTGGCCAGTGTCACACACCGTGTGTCACACTGTTTCAGGGGAATGAACCGTGTGGCACTGCTTCAGGGGAGTAAACCGTGTGGCCAGTGTCACACCGTGTGTCACACTGTTTCAGGGGAATGAACCGTGTGGCCAGTGTCACACCGTGTGTCACACTGTTTCAGGGGAGTGAACCGTGTGGCCAGTGTCACACCGTGTGTCACACTGCTTCAGGGGAGTGAACAGTGTGGCCAGTGTCACACTGCTTCAGGGGAGTGAACCGTGTGGCCAGTGTCACACTGTTTCAGGGGAGTGAACCGTGTGGCCAGTGTCACACCGTGTGTCACACTGTTTCAGGGGAGTGAACCGTGTGGCCAGTGTCACACCGTGTGTCACACTGCTTCAGGGGAGTGAACCGTGTGGCCAGTGTCACACCATGTGTCACACTGTTTCAGGGGTGTGAACCGTGTGGCCAGTGTCACACTGTTTCAGGGGTGTGAACCGTGTGGCCAGTGTCACACCGTGTGTCACACTGCTTCAGGGGAGTGAACCGTGTGGCCAGTGTCACACTGTGTGTCACACTGCTTCAGGGGAGTGAACCATGTGGCCAGTGTCACACTGCTTCAGGGGAGTGAACCGTGTGGCCAGTGTCACACTGTTTCAGGGGAGTGAACCGTGTGGCCAGTGTCACACCGTGTGTCACACTGTTTCAGGGGAGTGAACCGTGTGGCCAGTGTCACACCGTGTGTCACACTGCTTCAGGGGAAGTGAACAGTGTGGCCAGTGTCACACCGTGTGTCACACTGTTTCAGGGGTGTGAACCGTGTGGCCAGTGTCACACTGTTTCAGGGGTGTGAACCATGTGGCCAGTGTCACACCGTGTGTCACACTGCTTCAGGGGAGTGAACCGTGTAGCCAGTGTCACACTGTGTGTCACACTGCTTCAGGGGTGTGAACCGTGTGGCTGGTGTCACACTGCTTCAGGGGAGAGAACCGTGTGGCCAGTGTCACACTGCTTCAGGGGAGAGAACCGTGTGGCCAGTGTCACACTGTGTGTCACACTGCTTCAGGGGAGTGAACCGTGTGGCCAGTGTCACACTGCTTCAGGGGAGTGAACCGTGTGGCCAGTGTCACACCGTGTGTCACACTGTTTCAGGGGTGTGAACCGTGTGGCCAGTGTCACACTGTGTGTCACACTGTTTCAGGGGTGTGAACCGTGTGGCCAGTGTCACACCGTGTGTCACACTGTTTCAGGGGAGTGAACCGTGTGGCCAGTGTCACACCGTGTGTCACACTGCTTCAGGGGAGAGAACCGTGTGGCCAGTGTCACACTGCTTCAGGGGTGTGAACCGTGTGACCAGTGTCACACCGTGTGTCACACTGCTTTAGGGGAGTGAACCATGTGGCCAGTGTCACACCGTGTGTCACACTGTTTCAGGGGAGTGAACCGTGTGGCCAGTGTCACACCGTGCGTCACACTGTTTCAGGGGAGTGAACCGTGTGGCCAGTGTCACACCGTGCGTCACACTGTTTCAGGGGAGAGAACCATGTGACCAGTGTCACACTGTGTGTCACACTGCTTCAGGGGAGTGAACCGTGTGGCCAGTGTCACACCGTGTGTCACACTGCTTCAGGGGAGTGAACCGTGTGGCCAGTGTCACACCGTGTGTCACACTGTTTCAGGGGAGTGAACCGTGTGGCCAGTGTCACACCGTGTGTCACACTGCTTCAGGGGAGTGAACCGTGTGGCCAGTGTCACACCGTGTGTCACACTGCTTCAAGGGAGTGAACCGTGTGGCCAGTGTCACACCGTGTGTCACACTGTTTCAGGGGAGTGAACCGTGTGGCCAGTGTCACACCGTGTGTCACACTGCTTCAGGGGAGTGAACCGTGTGGCCAGTGTCACACTGTGTGTCACACTGCTTCAGGGGAGTGAACCGTGTGGCCAGTGTCACACCGTGTGTCACACTGCTTCAGGGGTGTGAACCGTGTGGCCAGTGTCACACCGCGCGTCACACTGCTTCAGGGGAGTGAACCGTGTGGCCAGTGTCACACCGTGTGTCACACTGCTTCAGGGGAGTGAACCGTGTGGCCAGTGTCACACCGTGTGTCACACTGTTTCAGGGGAGTGAACCGTGTGGCCAGTGTCACACCGTGTGTCACACTGTTTCAGGGGAGTGAACCGTGTGGCCAGTGTCACACCGTGTGTCACACTGCTTCAGGGGAGTGAACAGTGTGGCCAGTGTCACACCGTGTGTCACACTGCTTCAGGGGAGTGAACCGTGTAGCCAGTGTCACACCGTGTGTCACACTGCTTCAGGGGAGTGAACCGTGTGGCCAGTGTCACACGCGCGTCACACTGCTTCAGGGGAGTGAACCGTGTGGCCAGTGTCACACTGTGTGTCACACTGTTTCAGGGGTGTGAACCGTGTGGCCAGTGTCACACCGTGTGTCACCCTGCTTCAGGGGAGTGAACCGTGTGGCCAGTGTCAGACTGTGTGTCACACTGTTTCAGGGGTGTGAACCGTGTGGCCAGTGTCACACCGTGTGTCACACTGCTTCAGGGGAGTGAACCGTGTGGCCAGTGTCACACTGCTTCTGGGGAGTGAACCGTGTGGCCAGTGTCACACCGTGTGTCACACTGTTTCAGGGGTGTGAACCGTGTGGCCAGTGTCACACTGTGTGTCACACTGTTTCAGGGGTGTGAATC
Source organism: Hypanus sabinus (assembly GCF_030144855.1). Lineage (NCBI taxonomy): Eukaryota > Metazoa > Chordata > Chondrichthyes > Myliobatiformes > Dasyatidae > Hypanus > Hypanus sabinus. The sequence continues at coordinate 35,621 of NW_026780071.1, forward strand.
GTGTGGCCAGTGTCACACCGTGTGTCACACTGCTTCAGGGGAGTGAACCGTGTGGCCAGTGTCACACCGTGTGTCACACTGCTTCAGGGGTGTGAACCGTATGGCCAGTGTCACACCGTGTGTCACACTGTTTCAGGGGAGTGAATCGTGTGGCCAGTGTCACACTGTGTGTCACACTGCTTCAGGGGAGTGAATCGTGTGGCCAGTGTCACACCGTGTGTCACACTGCTTCAGGGGAGTGAACCGTGTGGCCAGTGGTCACACTGCTTCAGGGGAGTGAACCGTGTGGCCAGTGTCACACCGTGTGTCTCACTGCTTCAGGGGAGTGAACCGTGTGGCCAGTGTCACACCGTGTGTCACACTGCTTCAGGGAGAGAACCGTGTGGCCAGTGTCACTGCTTCAGGGGTGTGAACCGTGTGACCAGTGTCACACCATGTGTCACACTGCTTCAGGGGAGTGAACCATGTGGCCAGTGTCACACCGTGTGTCACACTGTTTCAGGGGAGTGAACCGTGTGGCCAGTGTCACACCGTGCGTCACACTGTTTCAGGGGAGTGAACCGTGTGGCCAGTGTCACACCGTGCGTCACACTGTTTCAGGGGAGTGAACCGTGTGGCCAGTGTCACACTGTGTGTCACACTGCTTCAGGGGAGTGAACCGTGTGGCCAGTGTCACACTGTGTGTCACACTGCTTCAGGGGAGTGAACCGTGTGGCCAGTGTCACACCGTGTGTCACACTGCTTCAGGGGTGTGAACCGTGTGGCCAGTGTCACACCGCGCGTCACACTGCTTCAGGGGAGTGAACCGTGTGGCCAGTGTCACACCGTGTGTCACACTGCTTCAGGGGAGTGAACCGTGTGGCCAGTGTCACACCGTGTGTCACACTGTTTCAGGGGAGTGAACCGTGTGGCCAGTGTCACACCGTGTGTCACACTGTTTCAGGGGAGTGAACCATGTGGCCAGTGTCACACCGTGTGTCACACTGCTTCAGGGGAGTGAACAGTGTGGCCAGTGTCACACCTTGTGTCACACTGCTTCAGGGGAGTGAACCGTGTGGCCAGTGTCACACCGTGTGTCACACTGCTTCAGGGGAGTGAACCGTGTGGCCAGTGTCACACGCGCGTCACACTGCTTCAGGGGAGTGAACTGTGTGGCCAGTGTCACACTGTGTGTCACACTGTTTCAGGGGTGTGAACCGTGTGGCCAGTGTCACACCGTGTGTCACACTGCTTCAGGGGAGTGAACCGTGTGGCCAGTGTCACACTGTGTGTCACACTGTTTCAGGGGTGTGAACCGTGTGGCCAGTGTCACACCGTGTGTCACACTGCTTCAGGGGAGTGAACCGTGTGGCCAGTGTCACACTGCTTCAGGGGAGTGAACCGTGTGGCCAGTGTCACACCGTGTGTCACACTGTTTCAGGGGTGTGAACCGTGTGGCCAGTGTCACACTGTGTGTCACACTGTTTCAGGGGTGTGAACCGTGTGGCCAGTGTCACACCGTGTGTCACACTGTTTCAGGGGTGTGAACCGTGTGGCCAGTGTCACACTGTGTGTCACACTGTTTCAGGGGTGTGAACTGTGTGGCCAGTGTCACACCGTGTGTCACACTGTTTCAGGGGAGTGAACCGTGTGGCCAGTGTCACACCGTGTGTCACACTGCTTCAGGGGTGTGAACCGTATGGCCAGTGTCACACCGTGTGTCACACTGTTTCAGGGGAGTGAATCGTGTGGCCAGTGTCACACCGTGTGTCACACTGCTTCAGGGGTGTGAATCGTGTGGCCAGTGTCACACCGTGTGTCACACTGCTTCAGGGGAGTGAACCGTGTGGCCAGTGTCACACCGTGTGTCACACTGCTTCAGGGGAGTGAACCGTGTGGCCAGTGTCACACCGTGTGTCACACTGCTTCAGGGGGTGTGAACCGTGTGGCCAGTGTCACACCGTGTGTCACACTGTTTCAGGGGAGAGAACCGTGTGGCCAGTGTCACACCGTGTGTCACACTGTTTCAGGGGAGAGAACCGTGTGGCCAGTGTCACACCGTGTGTCACACTGTTTCAGGGGAGTGAACCGTGTGGCCAGTGTCACACTGCTTCAGGGGAGTGAACCGTGTGGCCAGTGTCACACCGTGTGTCTCACTGCTTCAGGGGAGTGAACCGTGTGGCCAGTGTCACACCGTGTGTCACACTGCTTCAGGGGGAGAGAACCGTGTGGCCAGTGTCACACTGCTTCAGGGGTGTGAACCGTGTGACCAGTGTCACACCGTGTGTCACACTGCTTCAGGGGAGTGAACCATGTGGCCAGTGTCACTCCGTGTGTCACACTGTTTCAGGGGAGTGAACCGTGTGGCCAGTGTCACACCGTGCGTCACACTGTTTCAGGGGAGTGAACCGTGTGGCCAGTGTCACACCGTGCGTCACACTGTTTCAGGGGAGTGAACCGTGTGACCAGTGTCACACTGTGTGTCCACTGCTTCAGGGGAGTGAACCGTGTGGCCAGTGTCACACTGTGTGTCACACTGCTTCAGGGGAGTGAACCGTGTGGCCAGTGTCACACCGTGTGTCACACTGCTTCAGGGGTGTGAACCGTGTGGCCAGTGTCACACTGCTTCAGGGGAGTGAACCGTGTGGCCAGTGTCACACCGCGCGTCACCCTGCTTCAGGGGTGTGAACCGTGTGGCCAGTGTCACACCGCGCGTCACACTGCTTCAGGGGAGTGAACCGTGTGGCCAGTGTCACACCGTGTGTCACACTGCTTCAGGGGAGTGAACCGTGTGGCCAGTGTCACACCGCGCGTCACACTGCTTCAGGGGAGTGAACCGTGTGGCCAGTGTCACACCGTGTGTCACACTGCTTCAGGGGAGTGAACCGTGTGGCCAGTGTCACACGCGCGTCACACTGCTTCAGGGGAGTGAACCGTGTGGCCAGTGTCACACTGTGTGTCACACTGTTTCAGGGGTGTGAACCGTGTGGCCAGTGTCACACCGTGTGTCACACTGCTTCAGGGGAGTGAACAGTGTGGCCAGTGTCACACTGCTTCAGGGGAGTGAACCGTGTGGCCAGTGTCACACTGTTTCAGGGGAGTGAACCGTGTGGCCAGTGTCACACCGTGTGTCACACTGTTTCAGGGGAGGTGAACCGTGTGGCCAGTGTCACACCGTGTGTCACACTGCTTCAGGGGAGTGAACCGTGTGGCCAGTGTCACACCATGTGTCACACTGTTTCAGGGGTGTGAACCGTGTGGCCAGTGTCACACTGTTTCAGGGGTGTGAACCGTGTGGCCAGTGTCACACCGTGTGTCACACTGCTTCAGGGGAGTGAACCGTGTGGCCAGTGTCACACTGTGTGTCACACTGCTTCAGGGGAGTGAACCATGTGGCCAGTGTCACACTGCTTCAGGGGAGTGAACCGTGTGGCCAGTGTCACACTGTTTCAGGGGAGTGAACCGTGTGGCCAGTGTCACACCGTGTGTCACACTGTTTCAGGGGAGTGAACCGTGTGGCCAGTGTCACACCGTGTGTCACACTGCTTCAGGGGAGTGAACCGTGTGGCCAGTGTCACACCGTGTGTCACACTGTTTCAGGGGTGTGAACCGTGTGGCCAGTGTCACACTGTTTCAGGGGTGTGAACCATGTGGCCAGTGTCACACCGTGTGTCACACTGCTTCAGGGGAGTGAACCGTGTGGCCAGTGTCACACTGTGTGTCACACTGCTTCAGGGGTGTGAACCGTGTGGCTGGTGTCACACTGCTTCAGGGGAGAGAACCGTGTGGCCAGTGTCACACTGCTTCAGGGGAGAGAACCGTGTGGCCAGTGTCACACTGTGTGTCACACTGCTTCAGGGGAGTGAACCGTGTGGCCAGTGTCACACTGCTTCAGGGGAGTGAACCGTGTGGCCAGTGTCACACCGTGTGTCACACTGTTTCAGGGGTGTGAACCGTGTGGCCAGTGTCACACTGTGTGTCACACTGTTTCAGGGGTGTGAACCGTGTGGCCAGTGTCACACCGTGTGTCACACTGTTTCAGGGGAGTGAACCGTTTGGCCAGTGTCACACCGTGTGTCACACTGCTTCAGGGGAGAGAACCGTGTGGCCAGTGTCACACTGCTTCAGGGGTGTGAACCGTGTGACCAGTGTCACACCGTGTGTCACACTGCTTTAGGGGAGTGAACCATGTGGCCAGTGTCACACCGTGTGTCACACTGTTTCAGGGGAGTGAACCGTGTGGCCAGTGTCTCACCGTGCGTCACACTGTTTCAGGGGAGTGAACCGTGTGGCCAGTGTCACACCGTGCGTCACACTGTTTCAGGGGAGAGAACCGTGTGACCAGTGTCACACTGTGTGTCACACTGCTTCAGGGGAGTGAACCGTGTGGCCAGTGTCACACCGTGTGTCACACTACTTCAGGGGAGTGAACCGTGTGGCCAGTGTCACACCGTGTGTCACACTGTTTCAGGGGAGTGAACCGTGTGGCCAGTGTCACACCGTGTGTCACACTGCTTCAGGGGAGTGAACCGTGTGGCCAGTGTCACACCGTGTGTCACACTGCTTCAAGGGAGTGAACCGTGTGGCCAGTGTCACACCGTGTGTCACACTGTTTCAGGGGAGTGAACCGTGTGGCCAGTGTCACACCGTGTGTCACACTGCTTCAGGGGAGTGAACCGTGTGGCCAGTGTCACACTGTGTGTCACACTGCTTCAGGGGAGTGAACCGTGTGGCCAGTGTCACACCGTGTGTCACACTGCTTCAGGGGTGTGAACCGTGTGGCCAGTGTCACACCGCGCGTCACACTGCTTCAGGGGAGTGAACCGTGTGGCCAGTGTCACCCGTGTGTCACACTGCTTCAGGGGAGTGAACCGTGTGGCCAGTGTCACACCGTGTGTCACACTGTTTCAGGGGAGTGAACCGTGTGGCCAGTGTCACACCGTGTGTCACACTGTTTCAGGGGAGTGAACCGTGTGGCCAGTGTCACACCGTGTGTCACACTGCTTCAGGGGAGTGAACAGTGTGGCCAGTGTCACACCGTGTGTCACACTGCTTCAGGGGAGTGAACCGTGTAGCCAGTGTCACACCGTGTGTCACACTGCTTCAGGGGAGTGAACCGTGTGGCCAGTGTCACACGCGCGTCACACTGCTTCAGGGGAGTGAACCGTGTGGCCAGTGTCACACTGTGTGTCACACTGTTTCAGGGGTGTGAACCGTGTGGCCAGTGTCACACCGTGTGTCACACTGCTTCAGGGGAGTGAACCGTGTGGCCAGTGTCAGACTGTGTGTCACACTGTTTTCAGGGGTGTGAACCGTGTGGCCAGTGTCACACCGTGTGTCACACTGCTTCAGGGGAGTGAACCGTGTGGCCAGTGTCACACTGCTTCTGGGGAGTGAACCGTGTGGCCAGTGTCACACCGTGTGTCACACTGTTTCAGGGGTGTGAACCGTGTGGCCAGTGTCACACTGTGTGTCACACTGTTTCAGGGGTGTGAATCGTGTGGCCAGTGTCACACCGTGTGTCACACTGCTTCAGGGGAGTGAACCGTGTGGCCAGTGTCACACCGTGTGTCACACTGCTTCAGGGGTGTGAACCGTATGGCCAGTGTCACACCGTGTGTCACACTGTTTCAGGGGAGTGAATCGTGTGGCCAGTGTCACACTGTGTGTCACACTGCTTCAGGGGAGTGAATCGTGTGGCCAGTGTCACACCGTGTGTCACACTGCTTCAGGGGAGTGAACCGTGTGGCCAGTGTCACACCGTGTGTCACACTGCTTCAGGGGAGTGAACCGTGTGGCCAGTGTCACACCGTGTGTCACACTGCTTCAGGGGTGTGAACCGTGTGGCCAGTGTCACACCGTGTGTCACACTGTTTCAGGGGAGAGAACCGTGTGGCCAGTGTCACACCGTGTGTCACACTGTTTCAGGGGAGAGAACCGTGTGGCCAGTGTCACACCGTGTGTCACACTGTTTCAGGGGAGTGAACCGTGTGGCCAGTGTCACACTGCTTCAGGGGAGTGAACCGTGTGCCAGTGTCACACCGTGTGTCTCACTGCTTCAGGGGAGTGAACCGTGTGGCCAGTGTCACACCGTGTGTCACACTGCTTCAGGGGAGAGAACCGTGTGGCCAGTGTCACTGCTTCAGGGGTGTGAACCGTGTGACCAGTGTCACACCGTGTGTCACACTGCTTCAGGGGAGTGAACCATGTGGCCAGTGTCACACCGTGTGTCACACTGTTTCAGGGGAGGTGAACCGTGTGGCCAGTGTCACACCGTGCGTCACACTGTTTCAGGGGAGTGAACCGTGTGGCCAGTGTCACACCATGCGTCACACTGTTTCAGGGGAGTGAACCGTGTGGCCAGTGTCACACTGTGTGTCACACTGCTTCAGGGGAGTGAACCGTGTGGCCAGTGTCACACTGTGTGTCACACTGCTTCAGGGGAGTGAACCGTGTGGGCCAGTGTCACACCGTGTGTCACACTGCTTCAGGGGTGTGAACCGTGTGGCCAGTGTCACACCGCGCGTCACACTGCTTCAGGGGAGGTGAAACCGTGTGGCCAGTGTCACACCGTTGTGTCACACTGCTTCAGGGGAGTGAACCGTGTGGCCAGTGTCACACCGTGTGTCACACTGTTTCAGGGGAGTGAACCGTGTGGCCAGTGTCACACCGTGTGTCACACTGTTTCAGGGGTGTGAACCGTGTGGCCAGTGTCACACTGTGTGTCACACTGTTTCAGGGGTGTGAACTGTGTGGCCAGTGTCACACCGTGTGTCACACTGTTTCAGGGGAGTGAACCGTGTGGCCCAGTGTCACAACCGTGTGTCACACTGCTTCAGGGGTGTGAACCATATGGCCAGTGTCACACCGTGTGTCACACTGTTTCAGGGGGAGTGAATCGTGTGGCCAGTGTCACACCGTGTGTCACACTGCTTCAGGGGTGTGAATCGTGTGTGGCCAGTGTCACACCGTGTGTCACACTGCTTCAGGGGAGTGAACCGTGTGGCCAGTGTCACACCGTGTGTCACACTGCTTCAGGGAGTGAACCGTGTGGCAGTGTCACACCGTGTGTCCACACTGCTTCAGGGGTGTGAACCGTGTGGCCAGTGTCACACCGTGTGTCACACTGTTTCAGGGGAGAGAACCGTGTGGCCAGTGTCACACCGTGTGTCACACTGTTTCAGGGGAGAGAACCGTGTGGCCAGTGTCACACCGTGTGTCACACTGTTTCAGGGGAGTGAACCGTGTGGCAGTGTCACACTGCTTCAGGGGAGTGAACCGTGTGGCCAGTGTCACACCGTGTGTCTCACTGCTTCAGGGGAGTGAACCGTGTGGCCAGTGTCACACCGTGTGTCACACTGCTTCAGGGGAGAGAACCGTGTGGCCAGTGTCACACTGCTTCAGGGGTGTGAACCGTGTGACCAGTGTCACACCGTGTGTCACACTGCTTCAGGGAGTGAACCATGTGGCCAGTGTCACTCCGTGTGTCACACTGTTTCAGGGGAGTGAACCGTGTGGCCAGTGTCACACCGTGCGTCACACTGTTTCAGGGGAGTGAACCGTGTGGCCAGTGTCACACCGTGCGTCACACTGTTTCAGGGAGTGAACCGTGTGACCAGTGTCACACTGTGTGTCACACTGCTTCAGGGGAGTGAACCGTGTGGCCAGTGTCACACTGTGTGTCACACTGCTTCAGGGGAGTGAACCGTGTGGCCAGTGTCACACCGTGTGTCACACTGCTTCAGGGGTGTGAACCGTGTGGCCAGTGTCACACTGCTTCAGGGAGTGAACCGTGTGGCCAGTGTCACACCGCGCGTCACACTGCTTCAGGGGTGTGAACCGTGTGGCAGTGTCACACCGCGGCACACTGCTTCAGGGGAGTGAACCGTGTGGCCAGTGTCACACCGTGTGTCACACTGCTTCAGGGGAGTGAACCGTGTGGCCAGTGTCACACCGCGCGTCACACTGCTTCAGGGGTGTGAACCGTGGTGGCCAGTGTCACACCGCGCGTCACACTGCTTCAGGGGAGTGAACCATGTGGCCAGTGTCACACCGTGTGTCACACTGCTTCAGGGGAGTGAACCGTGTGGCCAGTGTCACACCGTGTGTCACACTGTTTCAGGGGAGTGAACCGTGTGGCCAGTGTCACACCGTGTGTCACACTGTTTCAGGGGAGTGAACCGTGTGGCCAGTGTCACACCGTGTGTCACACTGCTTCAGGGGAGTGAACAGTGTGGCCAGTGTCACACCGTGTGTCACACTGCTTCAGGGGAGTGAACCGTGTGGCCAGTGTCACACCGTGTGTCACACTGCTTCAGGGGAGTGAACCGTGTGGCCAGTGTCACACGCGCGTCACACTGCTTCAGGGGAGTGAACCGTGTGGCCAGTGTCACACTGTGTGTCACACTGTTTCAGGGGTGTGAACCGTGTGGCAGTGTCACACCGTGTGTCACAGTGCTTCAGGGGAGTGAACAGTGTGGCCAGTGTCACACTGCTTCAGGGGAGTGAACCGTGTGGCCAGTGTCACACTGTTTCAGGGGAGTGAACCGTGTGGCCAGTGTCACACCGTGTGTCACACTGTTTCAGGGTGAGTGAACCGTGTGGCCAGTGTCACACCGTGTGTCACACTGCTTCAGGGGAGTGAACCGTGTGGCCAGTGTCACACCATGTGTCACACTGTTTCAGGGGTGTGAACCGTGTGGCCAGTGTCACACTGTTTCAGGGGTGTGAACCGTGTGGCCAGTGTCACACCGTGTGTCACACTGCTTCAGGGGAGTGAACCGTGTGGCCAGTGTCACACTGCTTCAGGGGAGTGAACCATGTGGCCAGTGTCACACTGCTTCAGGGGAGTGAACCGTGTGGCCAGTGTCACACTGTTTCAGGGGAGTGAACCGTGTGGCCAGTGTCACACCGTGTGTCACACTGTTTCAGGGGAGTGAACCGTGTGGCCAGTGTCACACCGTGTGTCACACTGCTTCAGGGGAGTGAACCGTGTGGCCAGTGTCACACCGTGTGTCACACTGTTTCAGGGGTGTGAACCGTGTGGCCAGTGTCACACTGTTTCAGGGGTGTGAACCATGTGGCCAGTGTCACACCGTGTGTCACACTGCTTCAGGGGAGTGAACCGTGTGGCCAGTGTCACACTGTGTGTCACACTGCTTCAGGGGTGTGAACCGTGTGGCTGGTGTCACACTGCTTCAGGGGAGAGAACCGTGTGGCCAGTGTCACACTGCTTCAGGGGAGAGAACCGTGTGGCCAGTGTCACACTGTGTGTCACACTGCTTCAGGGGAGTGAACCGTGTGGCCAGTGTCACACTGCTTCAGGGGAGTGAACCGTGTGGCCAGTGTCACACCGTGTGTCACACTGTTTCAGGGGTGTGAACCGTGTGGCCAGTGTCACACTGTGTGTCACACTGTTTCAGGGGTGTGAACCGTGTGGCCAGTGTCACACCGTGTGTCACACTGTTTCAGGGGAGTGAACCGTTTGGCCAGTGTCACACCGTGTGTCACACTGCTTCAGGGGAGAGAACCGTGTGGCCAGTGTCACACTGCTTCAGGGGTGTGAACCGTGTGACCAGTGTCACACCGTGTGTCACACTGCTTTAGGGGAGTGAACCATGTGGCCAGTGTCACACCGTGTGTCACACTGTTTCAGGGGAGTGAACCGTGTGGCCAGTGTCTCACCGTGCGTCACACTGTTTCAGGGGAGTGAACCGTGTGGCCAGTGTCACACCGTGCGTCACACTGTTTCAGGGGAGAGAACCGTGTGACCAGTGTCACACTGTGTGTCACACTGCTTCAGGGGAGTGAACCGTGTGGCCAGTGTCACACCGTGTGTCACACTACTTCAGGGGAGTGAACCGTGTGGCCAGTGTCACACCGTGTGTCACACTGTTTCAGGGGAGTGAACCGTGTGGCCAGTGTCACACCGTGTGTCACACTGCTTCAGGGGAGTGAACCGTGTGGCCAGTGTCACACCGTGTGTCACACTGCTTCAAGGGAGTGAACCGTGTGGCCAGTGTCACACCGTGTGTCACACTGTTTCAGGGGAGTGAACCGTGTGGCCAGTGTCACACCGTGTGTCACACTGCTTCAGGGGAGTGAACCGTGTGGCCAGTGTCACACTGTGTGTCACACTGCTTCAGGGGAGTGAACCGTGTGGCCAGTGTCACACCGTGTGTCACACTGCTTCAGGGGTGTGAACCGTGTGGCCAGTGTCACACCGCGCGTCACACTGCTTCAGGGGAGTGAACCGTGTGGCCAGTGTCACACCGTGTGTCACACTGCTTCAGGGGAGTGAACCGTGTGGCCAGTGTCACACCGTGTGTCACACTGTTTCAGGGGAGTGAACCGTGTGGCCAGTGTCACACCGTGTGTCACACTGTTTCAGGGGAGTGAACCGTGTGGCCAGTGTCACACCGTGTGTCACACTGCTTCAGGGGAGTGAACAGTGTGGCCAGTGTCACACCGTGTGTCACACTGCTTCAGGGGAGTGAACCGTGTAGCCAGTGTCACACCGTGTGTCACACTGCTTCAGGGGAGTGAACCGTGTGGCCAGTGTCACACGCGCGTCACACTGCTTCAGGGGAGTGAACCGTGTGGCCAGTGTCACACTGTGTGTCACACTGTTTCAGGGGTGTGAACCGTGTGGCCAGTGTCACACCGTGTGTCACACTGCTTCAGGGGAGTGAACCGTGTGGCCAGTGTCAGACTGTGTGTCACACTGTTTCAGGGGTGTGAACCGTGTGGCCAGTGTCACACCGTGTGTCACACTGCTTCAGGGGAGTGAACCGTGTGGCCAGTGTCACACTGCTTCTGGGGAGTGAACCGTGTGGCCAGTGTCACACCGTGTGTCACACTGTTTCAGGGGTGTGAACCGTGTGGCCAGTGTCACACTGTGTGTCACACTGTTTCAGGGGTGTGAATCGTGTGGCCAGTGTCACACCGTGTGTCACACTGCTTCAGGGGAGTGAACCGTGTGGCCAGTGTCACACCGTGTGTCACACTGCTTCAGGGGTGTGAACCGTATGGCCAGTGTCACACCGTGTGTCACACTGTTTCAGGGGAGTGAATCGTGTGGCCAGTGTCACACTGTGTGTCACACTGCTTCAGGGGAGTGAATCGTGTGGCCAGTGTCACACCGTGTGTCACACTGCTTCAGGGGAGTGAACCGTGTGGCCAGTGTCACACCGTGTGTCACACTGCTTCAGGGGAGTGAACCGTGTGGCCAGTGTCACACCGTGTGTCACACTGCTTCAGGGGTGTGAACCGTGTGGCCAGTGTCACACCGTGTGTCACACTGTTTCAGGGGAGAGAACCGTGTGGCCAGTGTCACACCGTGTGTCACACTGTTTCAGGGGAGAGAACCGTGTGGCCAGTGTCACACCGTGTGTCACACTGTTTCAGGGGAGTGAACCGTGTGGCCAGTGTCACACTGCTTCAGGGGAGTGAACCGTGTGGCCAGTGTCACACCGTGTGTCTCACTGCTTCAGGGGAGTGAACCGTGTGGCCAGTGTCACACCGTGTGTCACACTGCTTCAGGGGAGAGAACCGTGTGGCCAGTGTCACTGCTTCAGGGGTGTGAACCGTGTGACCAGTGTCACACCGTGTGTCACACTGCTTCAGGGGAGTGAACCATGTGGCCAGTGTCACACCGTGTGTCACACTGTTTCAGGGGAGTGAACCGTGTGGCCAGTGTCACACCGTGCGTCACACTGTTTCAGGGGAGTGAACCGTGTGGCCAGTGTCACACCATGCGTCACACTGTTTCAGGGGAGTGAACCGTGTGGCCAGTGTCACACTGTGTGTCACACTGCTTCAGGGGAGTGAACCGTGTGGCCAGTGTCACACTGTGTGTCACACTGCTTCAGGGGAGTGAACCGTGTGGCCAGTGTCACACCGTGTGTCACACTGCTTCAGGGGTGTGAACCGTGTGGCCAGTGTCACACCGCGCGTCACACTGCTTCAGGGGAGTGAACCGTGTGGCCAGTGTCACACCGTGTGTCACACTGCTTCAGGGGAGTGAACCGTGTGGCCAGTGTCACACCGTGTGTCACACTGTTTCAGGGGAGTGAACCGTGTGGCCAGTGTCACACCGTGTGTCACACTGTTTCAGGGGAGTGAACCATGTGGCCAGTGTCACACCGTGTGTCACACTGCTTCAGGGGAGTGAACAGTGTGGCCAGTGTCACACCTTGTGTCACACTGCTTCAGGGGAGTGAACCGTGTGGCCAGTGTCACACCGTGTGTCACACTGCTTCAGGGGAGTGAACCGTGTGGCCAGTGTCACACGCGCGTCACACTGCTTCAGGGGAGTGAACTGTGTGGCCAGTGTCACACTGTGTGTCACACTGTTTCAGGGGTGTGAACCGTGTGGCCAGTGTCACACCGTGTGTCACACTGCTTCAGGGGAGTGAACCGTGTGGCCAGTGTCACACTCTGTGTCACACTGTTTCAGGGGTGTGAACCGTGTGGCCAGTGTCACACCGTGTGTCACACTGCTTCAGGGGAGTGAACCGTGTGGCCAGTGTCACACTGCTTCAGGGGAGTGAACCGTGTGGCCAGTGTCACACCGTGTGTCACACTGTTTCAGGGGTGTGAACCGTGTGGCCAGTGTCACACTGTGTGTCACACTGTTTCAGGGGTGTGAACCGTGTGGCCAGTGTCACACCGTGTGTCACACTGTTTCAGGGGTGTGAACCGTGTGGCCAGTGTCACACTGTGTGTCACACTGTTTCAGGGGTGTGAACTGTGTGGCCAGTGTCACACCGTGTGTCACACTGTTTCAGGGGAGTGAACCGTGTGGCCAGTGTCACACCGTGTGTCACACTGCTTCAGGGGTGTGAACCGTATGGCCAGTGTCACACCGTGTGTCACACTGTTTCAGGGGAGTGAATCGTGTGGCCAGTGTCACACCGTGTGTCACACTGCTTCAGGGGTGTGAATCGTGTGGCCAGTGTCACACCGTGTGTCACACTGCTTCAGGGGAGTGAACCGTGTGGCCAGTGTCACACCGTGTGTCACACTGCTTCAGGGAGTGAACCGTGTGGCCAGTGTCACACCATGTGTCACACTGCTTCAGGGGTGTGAACCGTGTGGCCAGTGTCACACCGTGTGTCACACTGTTTCAGGGGAGAGAACCGTGTGGCCAGTGTCACACCGTGTGTCACACTGTTTCAGGGGAGAGAACCGTGTGGCCAGTGTCACACCGTGTGTCACACTGTTTCAGGGGAGTGAACCGTGTGGCCAGTGTCACACTGCTTCAGGGGAGTGAACCGTGTGGCCAGTGTCACACCGTGTGTCTCACTGCTTCAGGGGAGTGAACCGTGTGGCCAGTGTCACACCGTGTGTCACACTGCTTCAGGGGAGAGAACCGTGTGGCCAGTGTCACACTGCTTCAGGGGTGTGAACCGTGTGACCAGTGTCACACCGTGTGTCACACTGCTTCAGGGGAGTGAACCATGTGGCCAGTGTCACTCCGTGTGTCACACTGTTTCAGGGGAGTGAACCGTGTGGCCAGTGTCACACCGTGCGTCACACTGTTTCAGAGGAGTGAACCGTGTGGCCAGTGTCACACCGTGCGTCACACTGTTTCAGGGGAGTGAACCGTGTGACCAGTGTCACACTGTGTGTCACACTGCTTCAGGGGAGTGAACCGTGTGGCCAGTGTCACACTGTGTGTCACACTGCTTCAGGGGAGTGAACCGTGTGGCCAGTGTCACACCGTGTGTCACACTGCTTCAGGGGTGTGAACCGTGTGGCCAGTGTCACACTGCTTCAGGGGAGTGAACCGTGTGGCCAGTGTCACACCGCGCGTCACACTGCTTCAGGGGTGTGAACCGTGTGGCCAGTGTCACACCGCGCGTCACACTGCTTCAGGGGAGTGAACCGTGTGGCCAGTGTCACACCGTGTGTCACACTGCTTCAGGGGAGTGAACCGTGTGGCCAGTGTCACACCGCGCGTCACACTGCTTCAGGGGTGTGAACCGTGTGGCCAGTGTCACACCGCGCGTCACACTGCTTCAGGGGAGTGAACCGTGTGGCCAGTGTCACACCGTGTGTCACACTGCTTCAGGGGAGTGAACCGTGTGGCCAGTGTCACACCGTGTGTCACACTGTTTCAGGGGAGTGAACCGTGTGGCCAGTGTCACACCGTGTGTCACACTGTTTCAGGGGAGTGAACCGTGTGGCCAGTGTCACACCGTGTGTCACACTGCTTCAGGGGAGTGAACAGTGTGGCCAGTGTCACACCGTGTGTCACACTGCTTCAGGGGAGTGAACCGTGTGGCCAGTGTCACACCGTGTGTCACACTGCTTCAGGGGAGTGAACCGTGTGGCCAGTGTCACACGCGCGTCACACTGCTTCAGGGGAGTGAACCGTGTGGCCAGTGTCACACTGTGTGTCACACTGTTTCAGGGGTGTGAACCGTGTGGCCAGTGTCACACCGTGTGTCACACTGCTTCAGGGGAGTGAACCGTGTGGCCAGTGTCACACTGTGTGTCACACTGTTTCAGGGGTGTGAACCGTGTGGCCAGTGTCACACCGTGTGTCACACTGCTTCAGGGGAGTGAACCGTGTGGCCAGTGTCACACTGCTTCAGGGGAGTGAACCGTGTGGCCAGTGTCACACCGTGTGTCACACTGCTTCAGGGGAGTGAACCGTGTGGCCAGTGTCACACCGTGTGTCACACTGCTTCAGGGGTGTGAACCGTGTGGCCAGTGTCACACCGTGTGTCACACTGTTTCAGGGGAGAGAACCGTGTGGCCAGTGTCACACCGTGTGTCACACTGTTTCAGGGGAGAGAACCGTGTGGCCAGTGTCACACCGTGTGTCACACTGTTTCAGGGGAGTGAACCGTGTGGCCAGTGTCACACTGCTTCAGGGGAGTGAACCGTGTGGCCAGTGTCACACCGTGTGTCTCACTGCTTCAGGGGAGTGAACCGTGTGGCCAGTGTCACACCGTGTGTCACACTGCTTCAGGGGAGAGAACCGTGTGGCCAGTGTCACACTGCTTCAGGGGTGTGAACCGTGTGACCAGTGTCACACCGTGTGTCACACTGCTTCAGGGGAGTGAACCATGTGGCCAGTGTCACACCGTGTGTCACACTGTTTCAGGGGAGTGAACCGTGTGGCCAGTGTCACACCGTGCGTCACACTGTTTCAGGGGAGTGAACCGTGTGGCCAGTGTCACACCGTGCGTCACACTGTTTCAGGGGAGTGAACCGTGTGACCAGTGTCACACTGTGTGTCACACTGCTTCAGGGGAGTGAACCGTGTGACCAGTGTCACACTGTGTGTCACACTGCTTCAGGGGAGTGAACCGTGTGGCCAGTGTCACACTGCTTCAGGGGAGTGAACCGTGTGGCCAGTGTCACACCGTGTGTCACACTGCTTCAGGGGAGTGAACCGTGTGGCCAGTGTCACACCGTGCGTCACACTGCTTCAGGGGAGTGAACCGTGTGGCCAGTGTCACACCGTGCGTCACACTGTTTCAGGGGAGTGAACCGTGTGGCCAGTGTCACACTGTGCGTCACACTGCTTCAGGGGAGTGAACCGTGTGGCCAGTGTCACACCGTGTGTCACACTGCTTCAGGGGAGTGAACCGTGTGGCCAGTGTCACACCATGTGTCACACTGCTTCAGGGGAGTGAACCGTGTGGCCAGTGTCACATCGTGTGTCACACTGCTTCAGGGGAGTGAACCGTGTGGCCAGTGTCACACCGTGTGTCACACTGCTTCAGGGGAGTGAACCGTGTGGCCAGTGTCACACCGTGTGTCACACTGCTTCAGGGGTGTGAACCGTGTGGCCAGTGTCACACCGTGTGTCACACAGCTTCAGGGGTGTGAACCGTGTGGCCACTGTCACACCGTGTGTCACACTGCTTCAGTGGTGTGAACCGTGTGGCCAGTGTCACACTGCTTCAGGGGAGTGAACCGTGTGGCCAGTGTCACACAGTGTGTCACACTGCTTCAGGGGTGTGAACCGTGTGGCCAGTGTCACACTGCTTCATGGGTGTGAACCGTGTGGCCAGTGTCACACCGTGTGTCACACTGCTTCAGAGGAGTGAACCGTGTGGCCAGTGTCACACTGTGTGTCACACTGTTTCAGGGGAGTGAACCGTGTGGCCAGTGTCACACCGTGTCTCACACTGTTTCAGGGGAGAGAACCGTGTGGCCAGTGTCACACCGTGTCTCACACTGTTTCAGGGGAGTGAACCGTGTGGCCAGTGTCACACTGTGTGTCACACTGTTTCAGGGGAGTGAACCGTGTGGCCAGTGTCACACCGTGTCTCACACTGTTTCAGGGGAGTGAACCGTGTGGCCAGTGTCACACCGTGCGTCACACTGCTTCAGAGGAGTGAACCGTGTGGCCAGTGTCACACCGTGTGTCACACTGCTTCAGGGGAGTGAACCGTGTGGCCTTTGTCACACCGTGTGTCACACTGCTTCAGGGGTGTGAACCGTGTGGCCAGTGTCACACCGTGTGTTACACTGCTTCAGGGGAGTGAACCGTGTGGCCAGTGTCACACCGTGTGTCACACTGCTTCAGGGGAGTGAACCGTGTGGCCAGTGTCACACCGTGTGTCACACTGCTTCAGGGGAGTAAACCGTGTGGCCAGTGTCACACCGTGTGTCACGCTGTTTCAGGGGAATGAACCGTGTGGCCAGTGTCACACCGTGTGTCACACTGTTTCAGGGGAGTGAACCGTGTGGCCAGTGTCACACTGTGTGTCACACTGCTTCAGGGGAGTGAACAGTGTGGCCAGTGTCACACTGCTTCAGGGGAGTGAACCGTGTGGCCAGTGTCACACTGTTTCAGGGGAGTGAACCGTGTGGCCAGTGTCACACCGTGTGTCACACTGTTTCAGGGGAGTGAACCGTGTGGCCAGTGTCACACCGTGTGTCACACTGCTTCAGGGGGGTGAACCGTGTGGCCAGTGTCACACCGTGTGTCACACTGTTTCAGGGGTGTGAACCGTGTGGCCAGTGTCACACTGTTTCAGGGGTGTGAACCGTGTGGCCAGTGTCACACCGTGTGTCACACTGCTTCAGGGGAGTGAACCGTGTGGCCAGTGTCACACTGTGTGTCACACTGCTTCAGGGGAGTGAACCATGTGGCCAGTGTCACACTGCTTCAGGGGAGTGAACCGTGTGGCCAGTGTCACACTGTTTCAGGGGAGTGAACCGTGTGGCCAGTGTCACACCGTGTGTCACACTGTTTCAGGGGAGTGAACCGTGTGGCCAGTGTCACACCGTGTGTCACACTGCTTCAGGGGAGTGAACCGTGTGGCCAGTGTCACACCGTGTGTCACACTGTTTCAGGGGTGTGAACCGTGTGGCCAGTGTCACACTGTTTCAGGGGTGTGAACCGTGTGGCCAGTGTCACACCGTGTGTCACACTGCTTCAGGGGAGTGAACCGTGTGGCCAGTGTCACACTGTGTGTCACACTGCTTCAGGGGTGTGAACCGTGTGGCCAGTGTCACACTGCTTCAGGGGAGAGAACCGTGTGGCCAGTGTCACACTGCTTCAGGGGAGAGAACCGTGTGGCCAGTGTCACACTGTGTGTCACACTGCTTCAGGGGAGTGAACCGTGTGGCCAGTCTCACACTGCTTCAGGGGAGTGAACCGTGTGGCCAGTGTCACACCGTGTGTCACACTGTTTCAGGGGTGTGAACCGTGTGGCCAGTGTCACACTGTGTGTCACACTGTTTCAGGGGTGTGAACCGTGTGGCCAGTGTCACACCGTGTGTCACACTGTTTCAGGGGAGTGAACCGTGTGGCCAGTGTCACACCGTGTGTCACACTGCTTCAGGGGAGAGAACCGTGTGGCCAGTGTCACACTGCTTCAGGGGTGTGAACCGTGTGACCAGTGTCACACCGTGTGTCACACTGCTTTAGGGGAGTGAACCATGTGGCCAGTGTCACACCGTGTGTCACACTGTTTCAGGGGAGTGAACCGTGTGGCCAGTGTCACACCGTGCGTCACACTGTTTCAGGGGAGTGAACCGTGTGGCCAGTGTCACACCGTGCGTCACACTGTTTCAGGGGAGAGAACCGTGTGACCAGTGTCACACTGTGTGTCACACTGCTTCAGGGGAGTGAACCGTGTGGCCAGTGTCACACCGTGTGTCACACTGCTTCAGGGGAGTGAACCGTGTGGCCAGTGTCACACCGTGTGTCACACTGTTTCAGGGGAGTGAACCGTGTGGCCAGTGTCACACCGTGTGTCACACTGCTTCAGGGGAGTGAACCGTGTGGCCAGTGTCACACCGTGTGTCACACTGCTCCAAGGGAGTGAACCGTGTGGCCAGTGTCACACCGTGTGTCACACTGTTTCAGGGGAGTGAACCGTGTGGCCAGTGTCACACCGTGTGTCACACTGCTTCAGGGGAGTGAACCGTGTGGCCAGTGTCACACTGTGTGTCACACTGCTTCAGGGGAGTGAACCGTGTGGCCAGTGTCACACCGTGTGTCACACTGCTTCAGGGGTGTGAACCGTGTGGCCAGTGTCACACCGCGCGTCACACTGCTTCAGGGGAGTGAACCGTGTGGCCAGTGTCACACCGTGTGTCACACTGCTTCAGGGGAGTGAACCGTGTGGCCAGTGTCACACCGTGTGTCACACTGTTTCAGGGGAGTGAACCGTGTGGCCAGTGTCACACCGTGTGTCACACTGTTTCAGGGGAGTGAACCGTGTGGCCAGTGTCACACCGTGTGTCACACTGCTTCAGGGGAGTGAACAGTGTGGCCAGTGTCACACCGTGTGTCACACTGCTTCAGGGGAGTGAACCGTGTAGCCAGTGTCACACCGTGTGTCACACTGCTTCAGGGGAGTGAACCGTGTGGCCAGTGTCACACGCGCGTCACACTGCTTCAGGGGAGTGAACCGTGTGGCCAGTGTCACACTGTGTGTCACACTGTTTCAGGGGTGTGAACCGTGTGGCCAGTGTCACACCGTGTGTCACACTGCTTCAGGGGAGTGAACCGTGTGGCCAGTGTCACACTGTGTGTCACACTGTTTCAGGGGTGTGAACCGTGTGGCCAGTGTCACACCGTGTGTCACACTGCTTCAGGGGAGTGAACCGTGTGGCCAGTGTCACACTGCTTCAGGGGAGTGAACCGTGTGGCCAGTGTCACACCGTGTGTCACACTGTTTCAGGGGTGTGAACCGTGTGGCCAGTGTCACACTGTGTGTCACACTGTTTCAGGGGTGTGAATCGTGTGGCCAGTGTCACACCGTGTGTCACACTGTTTCAGGGGAGTGAACCATGTGGCCAGTGTCACACCGTGTGTCACACTGCTTCAGGGGTGTGAACCGTATGGCCAGTGTCACACCGTGTGTCACACTGTTTCAGGGGAGTGAATCGTGTGGCCAGTGTCACACTGTGTGTCACACTGCTTCAGGGGAGTGAATCGTGTGGCCAGTGTCACACCGTGTGTCACACTGCTTCAGGGGAGTGAACCGTGTGGCCAGTGTCACACCGTGTGTCACACTGCTTCAGGGGAGTGAACCGTGTGGCCAGTGTCACACCGTGTGTCACACTGCTTCAGGGGTGTGAACCGTGTGGCCAGTGTCACACCGTGTGTCACACTGTTTCAGGGGAGAGAACCGTGTGGCCAGTGTCACACCGTGTGTCACACTGTTTCAGGGGAGAGAACCGTGTGGCCAGTGTCACCCCGTGTGTCACACTGTTTCAGGGGAGTGAACCGTGTGGCCAGTGTCACACTGCTTCAGGGGAGTGAACCGTGTGGCCAGTGTCACACCGTGTGTCTCACTGCTTCAGGGGAGTGAACCGTGTGGCCAGTGTCACACCGTGTGTCACACTGCTTCAGGGGAGAGAACCGTGTGGCCAGTGTCACTGCTTCAGGGGTGTGAACCGTGTGACCAGTGTCACACCGTGTGTCACACTGCTTCAGGGGAGTGAACCATGTGGCCAGTGTCACACCGTGTGTCACACTGTTTCAGGGGAGTGAACCGTGTGGCCAGTGTCACACCGTGCGTCACACTGTTTCAGGGGAGTGAACCGTGTGGCCAGTGTCACACCGTGCGTCACACTGTTTCAGGGGAGTGAACCGTGTGGCCAGTGTCACACTGTGTGTCACACTGCTTCAGGGGAGTGAACCGTGTGGCCAGTGTCACACTGTGTGTCACACTGCTTCAGGGGAGTGAACCGTGTGGCCAGTGTCACACCGT
Source organism: Hypanus sabinus (assembly GCF_030144855.1). NCBI lineage: Eukaryota > Metazoa > Chordata > Chondrichthyes > Myliobatiformes > Dasyatidae > Hypanus > Hypanus sabinus. The sequence goes on from NW_026780071.1 coordinate 55,795, forward strand.
GTGTCACACTGCTTCAGGGGTGTGAACCGTGTGGCCAGTGTCACACCGCGCGTCACACTGCTTCAGGGGAGTGAACCGTGTGGCCAGTGTCACACCGTGTGTCACACTGCTTCAGGGGAGTGAACCGTGTGGCCAGTGTCACACCGTGTGTCACACTGTTTCAGGGGAGTGAACCGTGTGGCCAGTGTCACACCGTGTGTCACACTGTTTCAG